>NW_027256893.1:21683670-21768670 GCF_029215685.1 Pituophis catenifer annectens
CTAACTTTTCATACAAAATAGACCAGTTAGGAAACTTAGCTTTCGCTGGAAAAATTGGCCTAAAAGTTCTGCCACCTCAAAATAACAAACGGACCACTTCCAATTCTACCTTGGGCAAATTCTGGGACAAAACAATAGATTTTGTATTTCTGGATCCCTCTCTTTTTTTCCTTATCACTGGGAATGCAATGATATTGAGGATCACAACAAAAGTGATAAAATCATCTTATTAACCTTTCCAGAGCATCACATCTGATTTGGGTATCAGTGATTGCACGATATGCTACCCATACGCTAAATAAATTAAACCCGATTGGAAAAAACAACAACCTTGTTTTGAATTAGAACAATGAAGATATACAAATAAAACAAACAAGTAAGCGGGGATATTGGGCTTATTTCTGTTTTTTTTGCGTGAGCTGTTTACATAAGCTGCATATTCACTGCGAGTTCTCGTTCAATCAAAGAGGCGTAAAGTCATGATTCTTAATTTTTTTAAAAATTATTTTGGGGGGAGGAATCCAATTGCCAGCATTATTGTCCCTCAGCTGCCTGGATTGTGCTCACCTTTCATTTTCTTATTCAGAGTTGGGAGATTTGTCATGTCATATCCTATGACAGTCAGATAATCATATCTCACCCCGGATAAGATGCATGGATTTTAAAAATGTCAGTCAACATGACGGATTTTTTTATTATTATTATTATTTAGCATTCTGAAATCCCCCCTCCTCCTCAGTACTTTTTCACCTGTATGTGTGTGTGTGTATATATATGTGTGTGTGTGTCTCTGTGTGTCTGTGTGTCTCTGTGTGTGTACACATACATTTATAATAAAAATATGAAACCCCTCTAGGCTTTTAGCTCTTTGTGTGCCATCATTGGGGGATGAATATGTTGCTTCATTGGATGGTAAAAGGCCAATCTCTGGGTGACAATTGGACAGCCATTATTCAACATTTTCATCATGCATATTTAGAAGATGGTAATGAGGCCATTGCATTGTTGCATGAAAATGGTCAATTCCCCACAGTTTTGAGGGGGAAGGAAGTGAAACATATGAGATAGGTAAGGGTCCATCTGAGGTTTTCAGCTGGTTCAGTTTTCTCCCCTCCCACCCACCACCCACCCCCCTGATCAGGAAAGGTCTATTCTTTTGAAAGGGCTCCCAAGAAATCTGATAAAAAATAATGGGAAAAAATCTCGCCATTATTCAAAACCTTATTGGCAGCCGTCACTGCTTAATGGCGGGCTGGCAAGGCAGAATTTGTGGAATAATCCATTTCTGGTTTATGACTTACTACCCGGCAAGTTTTCAATTGCATTGGACATCTTTTGCAATTTCTCAGGAGCGATGGGCGCCGTTGGGAGAGAGAGAAACAGAGAAAGGAGGGTGGTTAGAGAAGAGAAGCTAATGGTCAGCTGCGTAAGGAGGAACGTTGGGCGGAAACCTAATTCTGATTTCTGTTTCCAACTCTTCTTCCTGAACACCAGAACAACTAGACACAAGGACAGTTTTTTCCTGAACGCCATCCCTCTGCTAAACAAATAATTCCCTCAACACTGTCAAACTATTCACTAAGTCTGCACTACTATTAATCTTATAATCATAATCATAAGTTTATTTGTCAAGCATATATAAGATAACAGGTAAAAGTACACAGTCCTGGAAAAGTGAAAAGATCCCAACAGAGGAAGAAATAATTAAGAAAATCCTGGACCTGTGCGGAGATGGATAAATTAACGAAAGAAATAGAAGAAAAGGAAGATACAGAATATTATCAAGTATGGAATAAGTGGTATGATTGGTTTGAGGTTAGGGAAAGTAAGTGTGAATAAATGATGGAGAGAGGAAGGTGACAAATGTGTAAAATATTGTAAATAAAGAAAATTAAAAATAAAGAGATGATAAAGATAATGATAATAAATGATAGGAAAAATGGGGAATGTATATAGTAGAAAGTAAGAGGAACGAAACTGATATATAAAAAGAAACACATATCGTGTGTTTGTGTTTTGTATGTTGTGTTGTGGTGTTGTTGTAAAATCAATAAAAAAAGATTACAGGTAAAAGTATTAACATAATTTGAATACATGAAAAGAGTAAGTAAAAAGGAATATTAGGACAGGGACGGAAGGATTGCTGGTGCACTTATGCACGCCCCTTACAGACCTCTTAGGAATGGGGGTGAGGTCAACAGTAGACAGTCTAAGGTTAAAGTTTTGGGGGTTTGGGGAAGAAACTACAGAGTCAGGTAGTGCATTCCAGGCATTGACCACTCTGTTGCTGAAGTCGTATTTTCTGCAATTGAGTTTGGAACAGTTTACCTTGAGTTTGTATCTATTATTTGCTCGTGTATTGTTGTGGTTGAAGCTGAAGTAGTCATTGACAGGAAGGACATTGTGGCAGATAATCTTATGTACTATGCTTAGGTCAGATTGAAGTTGATGTAGTTCTAAGTTGTCTAAACCCAAAATTTGGAGTCAGGTGGCATAAGGTATTCAGGGTTGACAGGAGGGGTCCTTGGTGCTCTCTGAGCTTGGTTGCTTTCTTGCAGACATTTCATTACCCAACCAGGTAACATCATCAGTGCTAGATGTGGGGGTTTCAGAGAGGAGGAGGAGGAGGAGGAGGAGAGACAACATCACACTATAAATATCAATTAAAAATGGTTGAGGCCACCAGAAGAGCAAGAACTAGAACTTTATATCTCTCACGACATCCGAAGCAGCAAAAGAGGAAGTCAAGAAGAAGAGAAGGCTTTTGGGACATTGGTTTTGTTGTTGTTTACACAGCTTTCCCTTCTTCAATAGCCTCCCTGGCTGCTAATACTTCCTGATCTGAAAACCTTCCTTTATTATAGCTTCCCTCGGGTGTATGAATAGAATAGAATAGAATAGAATAGAATAGAATAGAATAGAATAGAATAGAATAGAATAGAATAGAATAGAATAGAATAGAATAGAATAGAACAGAATAGAATTCTTTATTGGCCAAGTGCGATTGGACACACAAGGAATTCGTCTTTGGTGCATATGCCCTCAGGGTACATAAGGAGAATAAAATACATTCATCAAGAATAAAAAGATACAACACTTGGTGATAGTCAAGTTTACTAATAAGCTATCAAATCGTACTAGGAAACAAATAAAAGTGATATAATTGAAAGATACAAGCAACATGTTTATATTCATAAGTGGGAAGAGATAGATACTAGTAAGCAAGAGAAGAATAATAGTAATACAGTCTTAGTAAATTATTTGACGGTGTTGTGGGAATTAGTTGCTAAGCAGAGCGATGGCATTTGGGGAAAAATTGTTCCTGTGTCTAGTTGTTCTGGTGTGCAGTGCCCAATAGCGTCATTTTGAGGGTAGGAGTTGAAACAATTTATGTCCAAGATGCGAGGGGTCTGTAAATATTTTCACAGCCCTCTTTTTGACTCGTGCAGTATACAGGTCCTCAATGGAAGGCAGGTTGGTAGCCATTGTTTTTTCTGCAGTTCTAATTATCCTCTGAAGACTGTATCTGTCTTGTTGGGTTGCAGAGCAAACCAGACAATTATAGAGGTGCAGATGACAGACTTAATAATTCCTCTGTAGAACTGAATCAGCAGCTCCTTGGGCAGTTTGAACTTTCTGAGTTGGCGCAGAAAGAACATTCTTTGTTGAGCTTTTTTGGTGACCTTTTTGATGTTAGGTGTCCATTTTAAGTCTTGAGATATGATAGACCCTAGAAATGTCTTTCAACCTTGGCAACTTACAAGATGAGAGGACTTCAACTCCCAGAATGCCTCATCCAGCATGCCGCTCACCCATCTTAAAGTTGCCAAGTTTGAAATAAAACACTGCTTTAGGAGATAATTAAAGTGCAAAAAGCCAGAAAGGCTGCTATCTGACCACTAACAGAAGAATATGCCATGCCAAGGAGGATTTTTCAAGCATTCATCACCAAAATCTTAGAATCCATGAACATTTCACAGAAATGTTTTTTTCTTCTTCTTTGGGAAAATAAACCAACAAACCCACTTACAACCCACTTATTTAATCTCAAACAGATCTGTAAGTGAAAAAAAAAACCCATCTATAATCCTTAGTTTATTAATGACTGTGATTTGTAAAATATGTAGAACACGAAGTTCTCTAGAGGTTCGAGGCAGCTGTTCTCAACCATCTTGGCGTTCTCTGGCATAGAGATTAATCTTCTATTTTTGTCTGTACCTTTGCCTTATCTCCATATTGAAATTCTGAAACTGTCCCAGAGTAATTTTTATGAGGAGATCTTTGCATGAGCAAACTTGTGGCAAAGGAAGAAAAAGAGAGTGAATGATATAAAGAAAGGCAGCATCTGAGACTTCTAAAATTGATTTCCACCCAACAAATCATTACTGAAGGCCCTTTGTAATGTCTATCTTCTTTTTTTTTTCTTTTTACAAATAATTTCGGTGGGATCAAGATCATGCCAGGAAGTCAACCCTGCAACGTTATTGTTATAAAACACAAAACAGCTGCCAGATAAGCAAAATGCGATGTCCTGCATATATATGTGTGTGATTGGAGAACTAGATATATGAATTTGGGATTACCCAGTTAAATTGATTTAACCCCTATTGAATTTCTGCATGTCCTTCGTGCAATTATTAAAGGCATACAATTTCTACTCATAAAAATATGCCCCTTTCAACCACATGACCAGCCTTGATCTTAATTTTACTGCTAATGTGAAATCTTCCCAGCCTTGTGAGAACATAACAGTATATTCCATGTCCCAGTAAGACTTGGATGGTCTGAAGGATTTTAAACTTTTTTTTTTTTAATTTGATTTATATGCCCTTCTCCGAAGACTCAGGGCGGCTTACAATGTGCTCAGCAATAGCCTTCATCCTTTTGTATATTTATACAAAGTCAGCTTATTGCCCCCACAAACTGGGTCATCATTTCACCTACCTTAGAAAGGATGGAAGGCTGAGTCAACCTTGAACCTTGGTAAGATTCGAACCCTGCAATAATTGCAGGCAGCTGGTCTTAATAAGCTTAATAACAGGGTGCCTTAAACCCCTGTACTACCAAGGCTCTTGATTTATCTGTGAAGGATTTAAGATGTAATAGCCCACTGCCTCATAGAATAGAATAGAATAGAATAGAATAGAATAGAATAGAATAGAATAGAATAGAGTAGGAGAGGATAGAATAGAATAGAATAGAATAGAATAGAATAGAATAGAATAGAATAGAATAGAATAGAATTCTTTATTGGCCAAGTGTGATTGGACACACAAGGAATTTGTCTTTGGTGCATATGCTCTCAGTGTACATAAAAAGAAAAGATACATTTGTCAAGAATCATAAGGTACAGCATTTAATGATAGTCTTAAGGTACAAATAAGCAATTGAATCATACTATGAAACAATCAATATAAATCATAAGGATACAGCAATAAGTTACAGTCATGCAGTCATAAGTGGGAGGAGATGGGTGATAGGAATGATGAGAGATTAATAGTAATAGTAATGCAGACTTAGTGAATAGTTTGACAGTGTTGAGGGAATTATTTGTTTAGCAGTTTAGTAGATAGAAGGTACTAGATTTATGGTAATTAGATCTGGTTGATAACCTCTTAGCCTAAGGGGAAGATAATAGGATGCCTGTTTTCCATGTGGAGAAGTGGACAAGACTGACCATTGAATCGTTCTTTTAACCCTATTGCAGAGACACAACAAAGGTGTGTTTTTCCAAAAAGCAACTTTTGAAATTTCTTGTTTTATTTCCTTGAAAAGCTTAGCTTCTCATCAAAGAATCTTCTTCAATTCTGTCATGATTGTCTCAGAGGTGTTTTTCCAAAAGGCGAATGGACTTTCTTGGGGTTCCCCCCCCCTTTGAAAATGTTTCTCTTCTCATCCAAGAAGCTTCTTCAGTTTCTGGACCTGGATGACCTGATGATCTGGATGATTGAGAATTTCTATAGACAGAGGCAGCCTCCTTCGTTGAGAGAAAGGTAGCTTTGAACCACAAAATCAGTTGACCCCTAGTTCTCCAACACCGCACTCCTCTTTTTCTCCTTTCAACACCTACTTTCTGAGATGACTACTCTTAATCTGACAGTAGTAGTTATATCATCCCAGACAGCGGGAGAAGGAGAGGACTTCTGGAGCTTCTGGAGAACTTCTGCCAAATGAAGTGGTCAATATTGGGGCAGATGGAAAAACAGCTTGGCTGGGTCAATGGTAGCTTCAGAGAAATAGAGTAGGGTTGGTTCTTAGATGTTAGGAGTTTCTGGTGGAAGAATTGCTTAATGAAACAATGTCTCCCTTCTGAATCTGTTCACGGCAGGTTCACAAAACCCAACTTCTTGACCTGTGAGACAATGGTGGTGAACATGGACCGAGACAGCCTTGGATTTGTAAATAGATAAATGTAAAGATAGATTATTGAATATACTGAATATATCTATATGAAATGGAGTGTTTCATAATTTCATAATGTACGATTTGGGGAGTGCCTTCTGCACCAGTTCGGTGTCATTGGGAAGGCACTGAATCTCAGCTAAGTTACTCTGGAAGAAACAAGGATGAAACTCTCTTTGCTCTTTCATTCCCAGGTTGAAATAAATACCCTGACAGTTTGCTGTTTCTACAGAAGACCGATTAACTTCTCTTCCATTGCATGGTGTGAAATCTAGAATTTTTGACAATATGTTTGATGCCTTGTGTAAAATCCCATTTTAATCAGTGGTGACAGTTTGACATTCCTCCAGCTGTTTAGATGCAGCAACAGTCAAATATCACAGTAGGCTATGGGTTGGCATGCTGGGGAGACATGTAAGCTTAAACAGCCCCCCCACTCATTGGCTTACCATGGTTTTCAACAAATGTAGCAGTGGAAAGAGGCAGGAGAGGAATATTTTCATACCAGCTTGTACCATCTGTGTAGTTGAGCCCTGTCTTGCTTAAAAAAAAAAAAAGGGGGGGGGTGGAATCTCATCTGTGAAACTGTATCCAGATGTGCCTCTTAATATTATCATTATTTGCAGCCGGAGAGGATTTATATGATGTCCCTGCCCTCTCGCCAACCCCTTGTGGTTTCTCATGCAATAAATAACAATTAAATCTCATGTTTAAAATGCTTGGAAGAAAATGGCAACCGTTTAAGCACAGACAGGGTGAAAAAAGGGGAAAAAAAGAATATTTAGGGATGGTGAGGCAATTAGAGAAAGAAAAAAAGAAAGAAAGAAAGAGAAAGAGAGAGAGAAAAAAAGAAAGAAAAAGAGAGGGAAGGAAGGAAGAAAGGAAGGGAAGGGAAGCAGAAGGAAGGAAGGAAGGAAGGAAGGAAGGAAGGAAGGAAGGAAGGAAGGAAGGAAGGAAGGAAGGAAGGAAGGAAGGAGAGGTAGACACAAGAGAAAAGATTTTAATGGAAGCCCAAGAGGTGGAGTGGAAGGGCATTAAATGACCTTGAATAGGATACTGAAGTTAACATAAGTAAAAAACAAGATATGAAACCAGTCGTTTGAGCATAAAGGATCCATTTTTAGAACTGTGGCTACTTCTGTCTTGCCCATCTTTGCTCGTTGATTTGTTTTTGTTCTTCCTACCTCTGTCAATCAGCATTCTGTTCCACCAGCCAGATTTCCAGTGTTAGCCGAAATTTCACAGATCCCCCATTTAACCGACTTCAGATGAAGCTGATCAAATTGCCGTCTAGAAGTTTCCCACGGATGTTGAATCTGAACCAGTCATTATTGGGGCAGTTAAAGGGATGAGATTCCCCCCCTCTCCCATTTGATGAGATCTGAGATGATTCCTGTCTGACCTCATTGCACAATTGATGTAATATCATCGCCATGATATGTTCTTGCACTTTATAAGAGCCAGTTTGGTCTAGTGGTTAAGATGCTGCCCTAGAAACCAGGAGACAGTGAGTTCTAGTCCCTCCTCAGGCAGGAAAGCCAGTTGGTGACTTTGGACCAATCACTAGGAGGTAATGAGTTCTAGTCCCGCCTAAGGCATGAAAGCCAGCGATGTGTCTTTGAGCCAATCACCAGGAGACAGTGAGTTCTAGTCCCTCCTCAGGAAGGAAAGTCAGTTAGTGACTTTGGACCAATCACTAGGAGGTAGTGAGTTCTAGTCCCGCCTAAGGCAGGAAAGCCAGCTATGTGTCTTTGAGCCAATCACCAGGAGACAGTGAGTTCTAGTCCCGCCTAAGGCAGGAAAGCCAGCTATGTGTCTTTGAGACAATCACCAGGAGACAGTGAGTTCTAGTCCCGCCTAAGGCAGGAAAGCCAGCTATGTGTCTTTGAGCCAATCACCAGGAGATGGTGAGTTCTAGACCCAGCTTAGGCACAAAACCCAGCTAGGGACAAAACCCAGATAGGTGGCTTTGGATAAGGTCTATCTCTCAACCCAACCCATTTCACAAGGTTGTTGTTGTGGGGAAAATAGGAGAAGGAAGGAGTATTAGGTGTGTTCATCACCTTGAGTTACCTATAAAGCAATAACGGTAGGGGGGAGGAATCTAATTAATTAATTAACTAATAATATCCAGGAATATTAAATCCACCGTCCCTCCAAACGGACCATCTCAATGCAATTTCCCGTAGTTTGCTTAATTTGGACTTAGCCTTCTGTATGCAGCCAGACACCGTGGGCTGCCAATCCTGTCTGATGGTGGGAAACCCCGTTTATTTGGGTTGATTCAACCAAATTTAAACCATGATTAGATGATGGCAACATGTGGACCTGCAGGGAAGCCTGCTTAAGGCCGGAAAGATTGACGGGCCCATTTAAAAAGAGCTAGAATGCTGGGATCCTTTTATGCGAAAAGAAATGACTGGAGATTTTTTCTTTCACGCAACTCTTTGAAAAATGCTCGGGAGGCTTTGCTAATAGATCTTCCCAGTGGACAGCATTAGCAAGTTGATTACAGTGATCTTTGGGAGCTCTCAGAGGAGAAAACGCTTCTCATCATAAAGTTTTGATTTCAACTGACTAACCCGTGTAATTTTACACTTAGAACCAGACGGAAATTGAATTTTCTTTCTTTTTCTATTTTTTTTTTTAAAACAACAGGCAGATTATTCCCGAATCCTATATAGAACCTCCCAGAAGAATTACTAAAACGATTCCACTTGGAAAAAAAAGATGAAAAGAGACAAGAGGGAAGGACTTAGTCAGTTTTACATAAATAAGAAGCACGCGTATTGTTTATTATAACGCCCTCGAAGCAGAGGAAGTCCTCCACTTATAACCGTCCGTTGTGTGACCCTTCGAAGTTACAACGGCACTGAAAAAAAGGGATTTAGGACAGTGGTGAAATTCAAATTTTTTTACTACTGGTTCTGTGAGCATGGCTTGGTGGGCGTGGCTTGGTGGGTGTGGCAGGGGAAGGATACTGCAAAATCCCCATTCCCTTCCCACTCAAGTGGGAAGGATATTGCAAAATCTCCATTCCCACCCCACTCTGGGGAAGTTATATATATATATATATATATATATATATATATATATATATATATGTATGTATGTATGTATGTATGTATGTATGTATGATGTATGTATGTATGTATGTATGTATGTATGTATGTATATATATATATATATATGTGGCACATAATGGTAAATGAAAACAAACCGCTTCCCAGTGGGTTACTTAAGAATTTCATTCTAATGAGGATGTACGGTGGCAATGCAAGGATAATAATTTATCCTGTTCTCCGTTTGGCAGGGCTCACCGCCTAATGTGCTTGTTTGTCATCTCACTGGCTGGACTATGATTGCACCGATCGATACAACACAACCATTTTGGAACATCCATGGGTGGGATGTCACAAAGAGAGACGCTGGTGCACGAGCAAAGATTGAGCAAAGTCTGGGTCTCATGTACATTGCAACAAGGCCCATGGGCTAGCTTTTACTGCTTTACAGCCCTTTCTAAGCGGTTTACAGAGTCAGCCTATTGCCCCCAACAATCTGGACCCTCATTTTACCCACCTTGGAAGGACGGAAGGCTGAGTCTACCTTGAGCATGATGAGATTCTATCCTCTCCTCTCCTCTCCTCTCCTCTCCTCTCCTCTCCTCTCCTCTCCTCTCCTCTCCTCTCCTATCCTATCCTATCCTATCCTATCCTATCCTATTCTATTCTATTCTATTCTATTCTATTCTATTCTATTCTATTCTATTCTATTCTATTCTTCTTTTGGAGAGCTTTGGTGGTGATGGTGACAAAACCTGACATTTTTGTCTCAGCCTATGTAGCTTACCTTGTTCAACCAAAGGGTTACGCAGGCGTGCATCTGTGGCTGAGACATGCCGGGTACAAAAACATCTGCCACCATCCTTGTGTGAACATCGGTGATATATCTCGATGACCGAGAGGGATGGGTTTGGTGGGAAGGAGGGAAGGGAGGGAGAAGAGGCTCCATTCAAGGGCTCCATAAATGCTTATAATTGCCGCATTAAACTTCACATTATTATTATTATTATTATTATTATTATTATTATTATTATTATTATTATTATTATTTATTGGTTAATCTTTAGTGAGATTCACAGCCTTTGAGGCTGGTTAATAGCTCAGCAGCTCGAGTCCTAACCAAGGACCTAGGAACTGTTAAGGTATCATCGGAGGATGTAAGCTGTTCCGAGTAAGCTGTTGTTGTTGTTGTTGTTGTTGTTGTTGTTGTTGTTGTTGTTGTTGTTGTTATTATTATTATTATTATTATTATTATTATTATTATTATTATTATTATTATTATTTCTCCGGGTGTTGGTAGGCAGATGATATGAAACCGCCGCTTGCATTTACATACAAATTGAAGAATTTTTTTTTCTCTCCCCTTCCTCTCCTTTCCTCCTTCCCTCCCAACCCCCCCTCCCCTTCCCGCTTATTATTAATCAGCCCGGTAACAGCAATTCAATGGCAATACTCCATCAGGTTCTTAAATACAGTTGGTGACATTTTTACCGTACATTAGCATGATAGGGCAAGCCGAATATAATGTAGCAATGATTGCTTTCCCATTGAAAGCGCAAACAGTTTCATTTTTCCTGTCATCTCAAATAAGTGTTAAAGAGGGCCCTGAGACGATTGTATACGTTCCGAATGCTGGGGATTTCTAAACATTGATGGCCACATTAAATAACCATTAGTGGCTCGGCTGAGATCACTGTTGCATCCCTCGTATTCAGAATTTATTCTTTGATTTAAAGTGAAAGCAATCAGGCCTCTGTTTTCATCAAGGCTGCTGGGAGCCCACCCTGTCTCTTCCATTTCCTCTCCTCCCTCGGCAAAAAAAAACCCCACACACAAACAAAATGCATTACTGGCTATAATTTTATGACCGTTAAGATAACTGCCGTTAACAAGACACTTAATTAAAATGTACGATAAATAAAAAAAAAAGGAACCGGGGCCTTATCTCTTTTCCTGAACTCTCATCAGGCTGTTCTCCAATGCTCAGCTTGCCTGTTTTGGGACTCATTTAAAGATAATTGCTACACACAGAGAAATACACACACACACACACACACAATTTTTTGCTAACAAAACTGGATTTTTTTTCCTGCCAAGATCTTAAATGATATTAGTCGAATTCTTTTTTTTTTAAATCCCCCAGTCTGATTTTTCCATTCGATATTTTCTGTATTTTGCATCTCTGGAGAAGGATGGTGTTAGAGTGAGGACATGTGTTGGTTTGTGTTGTGCAGTTGGAATTCACAATAGAAACTGGCCAGGGGTGGGCTTCAAAAATTTGAGCAAGCGGTTCTCTGCCTGGTTGCTGGGTGGGCGTGGCCATGGTGGGTGTGGCCTAGTTGGCCTCCTGCGCCATGGTGGGGGGGCATTTTTGCCCTCCTTGGGCTCTGGAGGCTTTCCTCAAGCCACCGGGAGGGCGAAAATGGCCTCCCCAGGCTCCAGAGGCCCTCTGGAGGCCAGAAACAGGCGCCAAATGGGCACCCAAATATAGGTGAGTGTAACACAGTGGCAGGCGGGCGGGCCCACTTTAAAGAATGACAGAACTGGTTCACTCATGGCTAAAAGTCAGAGTTAACGGTTCGTCCGAACCAGTAGAAACTCAACACTGGGCGTGCATAAGCTCACCAGCATGCCTACCATCCCTGTCTCACTGTCCCCATTTATCTGTATTTACTTCCTTTGTTCATGTTTATGTTCATACCTATACTTGTTATCTTGTAAACAAACAAACAAATCACAAGTCACATGACCCTGGAATGCCGTAACCATCATAAATACATAAATGTTGCCAAACATCCAAATTTTGGTGCTCACGTTGAAGCCGTGAAGGTTGCAAGTGTGTCGATTGCTCAAAAGTTCCTTTTTTTCCAGTGCTGTAACTTTGAATCATCGCCACATGAATTATAAGCCGAGAACTATCTGTATTGTTGAAGTTTGGAGACTGAAGTTTTACTCAGGCCTCCAATATGTTTGGATGTCATTCTATAGCTATCTATTTTTGCAACTTTCCCTTCCTAGATGTATGCATGAACAGAGCACGCTCTCTTGGCAGCAAGATACGTCGCTTGGTATTATCTGCCTGGAATGCAAAATGAGTCTTTAAAAATCTGACTTCTGTGGCTGGAGAGTGGAAGTCTTTGCATTTTTTGGGAGTCGTTCTTCATGCATATGGTCAAAACTTTCCAAGCACACTCCATTAATTCCAGCCTCACTTTTGAATAGATATGAAACTGTAGCGGGCTCCATAATTTGTGTGTCTCTTTCTGTGTCATGGCTGAGACCCATCCCTTCAGAGTCAAGATATGCTTTGAAGCATGTTGGCTAATGTGACCTTGACTCAGAAAAGTTCTGCTCAAGGAACAGTTGTAACGGGGAAGTTGAGGGATGCATAGAATGTGCGAATTGATCTGGTCGGTTTCTGATTGACATGATAGCAGTGTTCCGAAAAGGGAGCCAAGCTATTCTCCAAAGCATCCTGAGGGTAGGACAAGAAGCAATGGGTGGAAACTAATCAAGGAGAGAAGCAACTTCGAATTAAGGAGGAATTTCCTGACAGTGAGAACAATTCATCAGTGGAACAACTTGCCACTAGAAGTTGTGAATGCTCCAACACTGGAAGTTTTTAAGAAGAGATTGGATAACTATTTGTCTGAAATGCTTTAAGGTTCCCTGCCTAAGCACAGGGTTGGACTAGAAGACCTCCAAGGTCCCTTCCAGCTCTGTTATTCTATTTCTGGTTTTAAGGTTGTTGGGATGAAGCCTATCTAAGAAACATCTGGATGTGACTTCTTTAAAAAAGCCCACCTCTTTAAAGAGGGAATGGAAGGAGATGGCTACATATTTGAAATGATGTTGTGGTGACAATGTCTTGCAGGCCCTGGTGAGCAAAAGAGGTGTTTTTCTTCTTCTACTTTTTTTGGTAAAAATAAAATAAAAGCATCTGTGTGCTTTGTTGCTTTGGAAAGTAAGTGGACCCCCCCTCCCCCTTCTGTTGTGACGGCTGCTCAAGTACCAAAAAACAGAAAAAGAGTCTAAACAGTCACTTGTCTGAAATGGACTAGAAGACCTCTAAGGTCCCTTCCAGCTCATTCTCTTCTCAGGTGTTCTCAGATTGCCTGCCTAACTTGATTTCTTCAACTGAAGGCTTTCCAGAAGTGTCAGATTCTAGCATTCATGTTTCTCATTAAGTTGAAGATGTCAAAATGGTACCACGACTTCGCAGGACAAAAGGGTGAGAGGAATCCCATCTCCATTTTGAATTTCAATACAAGGTTGATAGACCTTGCATAGACCTCTGCATATTCCCGGCAGATCTATGACAATTCATTGGGGCCAACTCGCCATGGCCAAGTGGCCATGGCCAAGTTGCTATGGAACAACTTGCCATGGCCAACTCGCCAAATGGTGGAATAGAATCACCAAAGAAAGGATGCCAAAGGAGGGATAAAATGAAATGTGAAGAATTATAAGAATCAATTTTTCAATTATTTTAAATAATTAAATTGAATTGTTAAATTGTCCCACAGTGAGTTGGCTGTGATGACTTGACTGTGGCAAGTTGGTTGTGATGTGTTGGCCAAAGTGAGTTGGCTGTGGTGAGTTGGCCATGATGACTTGGCTGTGGGGAGTTGGTTGTGATGTGTTGGTTGTGATGTGTTGGCCAAAGAGTTGGCCATGGTGAATTGTCCACAGAGAGTTGGCCATGGTGAGTTGGCTATGATGAGTTGGCCACAGAGAGTTGGCCATGGTGAATTGTCCACAGAGAGTTGGCCATGGTGAGTTGGCTATGATGAGTTGGCCACAGAGAGTTGGCCATGGTGAGTTGTCTCATTCCTGCCGCAGCAGCAAGATCTGAAAACAGCTGAAATTTCTGAATAAGGAAGCCCTGTGTAGGTAGGACCGTATTATACCGTTCTTCAACCTGGACGATACGAGTGCATGAATAACCATGGGCTAGCTATCTCACTGTGTAGGAAAGGTTATAGGCAATGTTATCAGCCTGAGCAGATAACACACATCTGGATATACTGAAGCTCAACAAAGGCGTATCTGTGATCACCCCCCCTCTCGCCCCCCAACTGTGCAGCTGATCCTTCAGGGTGACAGCAAAAAAACCTTGCCTTGTCAGGACTGAGTTTCAATTAATCGCCTCTTCTGCCATCCGGCGCTATATTCAGGCATCATTTGAAACAGAGTTAGTTCAGCCTGACACTCGGCCTTCTCCCTGCTCAAGATCCAGGAGTTTTTCTCCCCACTGAAGGCCTAGGGCTTCTTGGAAAATAATCAGAGAAGTTTGCCCTCCTCCCTGTATTTAATTATCAGCCAGCAGCACAATTGCTTTCCTGGCTGAGTTTGGAGATGGGGGCGTAAGGGTTCCAATCAATCCTTTTTAGAACTTTACATTTGCATCTTCTAATAGCAGATTTGCTTAGTAAGGTGGATATCTAGGACAGTCAGATGTCCTACTTTGCAAAAAGAAGAAGAAGAAGTAGTCCTTTGTTTGGGAAGCATTCTTGATGTGAAAGTTTGTTTAGGTCAAACCTAGTTTAAAGATAAAATATATTGGGGTGACGGGATGGCAAGGTTCCAATATTTGAAGGGTTGTCAACAGAGAAGAGGGGGTCAACCTATTCTCCAAAGCACATGAAGACATGACAGGAAGCAATGGATGGAAACCTATCAAGAAGAGAAGCAACCTAGAACTAAGGATAAATTTCCTGACAGTTAGAACAATTAATCAGTGGAAGGACTTGCCTCCAGAAGTTGTGGGTGCTCCATCACTGGACACTTTTAAGAAGAGATTGGACAACAATTTATTTGCAATAGTATAGGGCAGGGGTCCTGAAACTATGGCCCACGGGCCGGATACAAAGCCATTAATCTGCCCCACATGGGACCATGAGGCTGCCCCACCCACATCACCCCACCTACCTGCTGGCCCCCACCCACCTACTGGAGGCTGAGGAGGCCAAAAATGGGATGCTCAGAGGTCTCAGGAGGCCAAAAATGGGCGAAAATTTGGGCAGCAGTGCGGCTCTGGAGCCTGAAGAGGCTAAAAACGGGCCTGGTTTTGGCCTCTCTGGCCTCCAGGAAGAGAGAGAGAGAGAGGGAGAAGAAGAGGGAGGGAGGGAGAGAAAGAGAGAAAGACCCCCACACACACATGCACAAACAAATTAAAGTTTAATTTGTGTGTATTGTTTAATGGACTGCTAAATTGGCCATGCCCATCCAGTCACATGACCACCTAGCCCTGCCCACCCAGTCACATGACCACCTAGCCCTGCCCACCCAGTCACATGACCACCTAGCCATGCCCACCCAGTCACATGACCACCTAGCCATGCCCATCCAGCCAGTCTGGCCCCCCAACAGTCTGAGGTGAATTGGCCCCTGTGTAAAAAGTTTGAGGACCCCTGGTATAGGGTCTCCTGCTTGAGCAGGGGATTGGACTAGAAGATCTCCAAGGTCCCTTCCAAGACTATTATTCTATGCTCCATGAGAAGGAAAAATATAGGACCTAGACATGTTTTCACCATCCCTGAGTGCATGGACAGCAGGTTGAACAACTACAGGTAGTCCTGGACTTACAAGCACAGTTGGGACCAGAAGTCCATCTCTCAGCAATGTGGTTATGAAATGAGTCTTCAAGTGACCAGGCCTGATTTTTTATTATCTGCTCTTGTGGCAATCATCAAACGAATTGAGATTTCACCACTGGTTTTGCTTGTCAAAGCCAGCTGGGAAATTTGGGATCAGGTGATCCTGAGAAGCTGCAACATGCCGGTTGCCAAGGGCCCAAAATTGCAATTACATGACTGTGGAGATGCTGTGGTGGTCATAAGTGCGAGGATGGTTGTAACTTTTTTTCAGTGCTGTTGTAACTTGGAAAGGTTCCTAAACAAATGGTTGTAAGGTGAGAGTTACTGGTATGTGGGTTAACTAACTACAATTTTCTTCATGATGGTAAGACTGATCATATTCCAATTGTATGCAAGCCATTATTTCTTAATTTTCATCTATACTCTTTTCTTGGGTTCCTCCTCTTCCTCCTCCTCTTCCTCTTCCTCCTTGCATACAACTGGACCATGTTCTTATGTCTCTTTTAATGTAGCTATATATGATGCAGCACTACCACTGATGAGGTTACCTAGTTTGGGTCATGAATCATCTACAAGAAAACAACCAAGCTCAGAGAACACCAAGGACCTGACAGTCCTCCTCCTCCTCCTCCTCCTCCTCCTCCTCCTCCTCCTCCTCCTCCTCCTCCTCCTCCTCCTCCCTTCTAGCATTAATGATATTACCTAGCTTAAAACCAAGGATCCCCCAGTTCAACCCAGAGCTATAAATGTTTTCCTTTATTAATAGAGTTATAATATAACATCTGGCCCATAATTTTAACATAAAGCAAATAATTTGCATGAAGAAAATCCTGAGTTCTATACTCTGTATTTCCAGTTTAGAAGTGGCCTCGGACCATCATAGCATCATCAAAGCTGAAAAGATGGACCGCTGATATATTTCAGGGTTCTCAGATGAACTTCTTATTTTGGCTACCAAATATGGTCTCCAAACCACAGGGCCTGGAGCGTTATCTGATTAATGGGCTCAATTAAGAGATCAGTGGTGCGATTGCAGACTAAAAATACAACTCTGATTAATCAGAGCTAGTCATCTTCCACTGCCTAGATACATTCTATTGTTTTCTTTTTCCCTTTTCTCTCTCTGCCCTTTCTAGAAGCTACATTTGTGCTTGAGGGAACTCAACTGAAGAAGCTTCTTGGATGAGAAACGAAACGTCTTCAAGAAAAACCGAGAAAGTCCAATTGCCTCTTGAAAAAGCACCTTTGGGATAACCGTGACCTGGATGACTGAGAATCTCCATAGACAATCCCCTCTAGTTATGTCCTGGTTGTGGAATTCCTTCCCTTGGTGTGTTATCCGTTTTATTTGTTTGTAACGATTGCCATCCTGGTCTCATGTGACTTTTATGGTATTAAAAAAAGACGTTCACACTGATACTATTTTATCAGGGTGGCTAGTTAGGTTTATAGAAGATAGATAGAATTCTTTATTGGCAAAGTGTGATTGGGCACACAAAGAATTTGTCTTTGGTGCATAGGCTCTCAGTGTACATAAAAAGAAACATATATTTGTCAAGAATCATAAGGTACAACACAGAATAGAATAGAATAGAATAGAATAGAATAGAATAGAATAGAATAGAATAGAATAGAATAGAATAGAATTCTTTATTGGCAAAGTGTGATTGGGCACACAAAAATTTGTCTTTGGTGCATATGCTCTCAGTGTACATAAAAAGAAAATATACATTTGTCAAGAATCATAAGGTACAACACTGAGTAGAATAGAATAGAATAGAATAGAATAGAATAGAATAGAATAGAATAGAATAGAATAGAATAGAATAGAATAGAATAGAATTCTTTATTGGCCAAGTGTGATTGGACACACAAGGAATTTGTCTTGGTGCATATGCTCTCAGTGTACATAAAAGAAAAGATACGTTCATCAAGAATCATAAGGTACAACACTTAATGATAATCATAGAGTACAATTAAGCAATCAGGACACAATTAATATCAATATAAATCATAAGGATACAAGCAACAAGTTACAGTCATGCAGTCATAAGTGGAAGGAGATGGGTGATAGGAATGATGAGAAGATTAGTAGTTATAGTAATGCATCCTTAGTGAATAGTTTGATAGTGTTGAGGGAATTATTATTATTTGTTTAGCAGAATGATGGTGTTCGGGAAAAAAACTGTCCTTGTGACTAGTTGTTCTGGTGTGCAGTGCTCTATAGCGTCTATAGCATCTATGGTATTTTGATATTGCAATCAATTAACTTCTATTTATAATATGGGGGGCAGCTCTGAGGACAATCACATAAAAAAAGCTTGTTACCATACAGCTGTTGTATTTACAGTCGGTAGTAATATTCCCTGATTGCTTTCTTTTTTTAAAAAAAAAAACCATTATCTAATTGATCTGCAGTACATCACCTTGATGATGCTTATGGAACTGCAGTTCAAAAATATTATGACTAAAGTTACTAATATACAAATATACATCGAGGCTTTGGTCCAGAACACACACAAAAAAGTGCCTCTTTCTATATTGGATAATTGATAGAGTTGGCTGCTGCAAAATGATGTGATGGTGGCTTTCTCCTTAAAAGACAGCGTGTCCTTGTTCCATTAGAAGAAGTGGTTAGTTCAGATTTATGAACTGCTACGGGTAATGGAAATATCCATGCTTATAAACTGGTATCCAACTGTGAATTGAACCTTAAGTGGTAAAGACAAGTTTCTCCATCTTAGAAGTTCTGAGAGAACTTCAGATAGTTGACAACAAAATAATAATAATAGTAACAGAGTTAGAAGGCACCTTGGAGGTCATCTAGTCCAACCCCCATAGACCTATACTAGGGATTCAAACTGCCAAACTGCCGACCTTTCTGATCGACAAGCTCAGCATCTTAGCCACTGAGCCACCTAGCCAATAGAATATAAATAGCATATAAATAAAAGACCATGGAGAATGAGAATCTATGGAGATCCAGGTCATTGTTGTCTCAAAGGTGCTTTCTCAAAAGGCAACTGGATTATTTTTTTCCTTAAGGAAGAGAAAGAAGAAACTTCTCAAAACTGATGTTAAAATGTTGCATAAAATTGAGATCTAAGAAATTCATGAATGGGAAGGGAACAAGAATTCACACAACCTTTTTTGCAATTCCTTTGTTCTTTCTAGAGTGCAGCTGGTTTTTCATGCAACAAACAGGGTTTATTAATTCCTCTTCTTTACTAGCTAAGCCCTCCAGCTAACCTTCCATACACAAGGAACATCTTCCTTGTCTCAGTATTATTTTGGGTCTTGTGAAGGTCTTGAGAAATTGAGTCTTGTCCAGCTCTTGCTGTAGAGGAAATGCAAGAGAGAGACACAGAGAGAGAAAGAGAGAGGGAGAGAGAGAGAGAGAGAGAGGAAGAGAGGGAGAGAGAGAGGGAGGGAGAACACCATTACTCATGAAGTTAGAAAGAGCCATGAGCAAAGAATCATAATAGATTAATTTTCCAAATGAGTTTTGGGCAGATTTGATCAAACTTGATAACCAGTTTCCCACCATTGAGTTAGGACTCATTGAGTCATTGAATCACATGACTCATTTAGTCACAGTGTCGGAAGGAAGCCTGAAGTCTCAACAAACTTCACAACAAACGCAATAGAAGATAATCTCTCTGGATCAGGGTTGAACTTGAAATCTTTGGTGTTCTTGTAGCTTGGTTGTTTGCTTGCAGATATTTCATGACCCATCTAGGTAGCATCATCAGTGCAAGTGAGTGTGGTGTTTACTCCCTAATTATATGCAGTAGCTTGCCAGTAGATGCAGAGCCATAGACACATTGCAACAAATCTCAAAGCAATTATACATTATCGGTCATATATGGACTTGCAATCGCTCCCTATTGTTTTATTTCTTCTAGCAGCAGGCTGGGAGGGAAGTGTTCGTCCTGGCTACTTCAGATGCAGATGTGATGGGCAAGGTTATCCACTGACTTTACAGCTAAACCTGAACTTATGTTTCCCAGCGCCTAATCAAATGGGCAAACTACTGACATTGTGTGGGATTGAATTAAAACAGATCAGATTAGACCAGGGCTCTACTCTTATTTAATGGCACATCATCATACAATGGCAGAGAAGTGACTTGCTTTTAATCTACTGGGCAAGTACAAAGTAAGTGATCTGGTAATCCTTGCATAATCTAGTTTAGGAGGAGAAGATTAGGCACACCTGTCTAGAAATAACCCTCATTAGGAGCAAGTCAAGTAAATACGGAAAATGCAGAGGGAGGAAAAAAAAAAGACTTTTTAGTTTCTGCAGACTGAAAAATTAAATGTGGAATTTATTTGGGAGACTACATAGTTGGCATTATGCATACTTTTCTCTACTGAAAAGATAGTGTCTTCTCCATTGCAAATTATACATGATTTTTGACTGGAAGATCTAAACTCAACTGGTAAGCCTAAGAACAGGACACCTCCTTCCATGCACTACAGACAGGGATATGTTCACATTCCCACATGCTCTGAAGCACCTATAGGGTGTCAATATGAAACACAATTCAACCCTAAGGGAGAATCCCAGAATTTTTTAAATCATAAGACCACCGGGAGATACAAGGATATGACATACTGGTTCACACATTCTCAATTACATTATACAACAGTAGCTTTTGATGCATAGATACTTAACTTCCAATGTAGAAGAAAGCTGAATGGGCAAACGTTTAGAAAAAAAAAAAAGATGACACACCAGTTAATATGGAGAGCCAATTTGATCTAGTGGTTAAGACACTAGTCTAGAAAACAGGAGATTGTGAGTTCAAGTCTTGCCTTTACCATGAAAGGAGGCTGGGTGACCTTGGGCCAGTCCATTCTCTCTCTCAGCCCAACTCACCTTGCAAGTTTGTTGTGGTGAGGAAAATAGGAGGAGGAAGGCATATGTTAGATATGTTCAGCACCTTGAGTTGTTTGTAAAAACAATACAAATGGGATACAAATAAAATGTAAAGTAAAATAAATAAAAATATACTGCTACATTTCCTTTTGATCATAGTTGCAAATGTTTAGTAGGTATTTGATGATGATAGTGGATAATATTTTAGCCTGACATTGTCTTCCAAATATCTTCCAAGTCCTACATTTCCCTCAGGGAGTTAATCATACTTCCAACCCAACCAACCAACCCAACCAACCAACTCAACCAACCAACCAACCAACCCAACCAACCAACCAACCAACCAACCCAATCAACCAACTCAACCAACCAACCAACCAACCCAACCAACCAACCCAACCAACCAACCCAACCAACCAACTCAACCAACCAACCAACCAACCCAATCAACCAACCAACCATCCACTCATTCAACGGAATGTCAAATGAATGAGTTCAGCCGAAGACTCAACCCTGCCCTTATTTGCCATTCCAGTAGGAGAAATTTAAATGTAAGTATGATGTGAATAATAATCAGATGTGTCAGTCTGTTAAGTGGAAGGATTTTATTGCCTTTATTAATGTTCTGTGTTAGAACATTCAAGCTGTAACAGAGCTACTTTTAATTATAAACAACTCTTTACCTGTCGTATATTAACCTCGCTAGTTTTAAGAGGGTGGAGTGTAATTTATTAAGCATTATTTAGCTGGTATACAAACTGGCTTTAGGGTGGAGTCCTAATAAGAACCTTTATGAAGACTCCAGATGCCTGGGGTGATAAAGGTGAAATGCATTGGAGGAAATTTCTATGGTTGATTTGTGGATGGGAAAGAGACTTGGCATTCCTGATCGACTTGCTAAAGCAACAACACGCTGAATTAGGTGAAGAACAAGAAATGGAAGGAGAAATAGGGAAGGGACTGCATGGAAATATTGCTACCCTACATATACTTTCTGTCTCACCTGTCAAGGCCACATTAATCACTGTCTGGATTTCTGCAGGAATTCAAAGAGAGGTACTGAAGTATTGAGGAAGGGGAGTGTGATGGCTCAGCTGTTAAAGATGCTGAATTTGTCAGCTGGAGTAAGGTGAGTTCCTGGAACTTGCTTCAGCTCCTGCCCACCTAACAGTTCAAAAGCATGCAAGTGCAAGTAGATAAATAAGTACCACTTTGGTGGGAAGATAACAGAATTCCATGAGCCTTTTGTATATAGCCATGCTGGCCACCTGACCACAGAAGTGTCTTCAGACAACGCTGGCCCCCTCAGCCAAGAAACAGAGATGAGCACAGTGTCCCAAAGGCCGACACAATCAATCAATCAATCAGAATAGAGCTGAAAGGGACCTTGGAGGTCTTCTAGTCAAACTCCCTGCTCAAGCAGGAGACTCTATACCAGTGATGGTGAACCTTTAGACACAGAGTGGCCAAACTGGAAGGTGCACGCATGCCAGAGCACTGGAAACCCAATGACCAGCTGGCCAGTGCCCATGCACACCTTGGAAACGACCAGCTGGCTGAGCTGGAGCGATGGCACGCGTCCCCACAGAGAGGGCTCTGCGTGCCATCTCTGGCAGGCGTGCCATAGGCTCACTATCACGGCTCTATACCATTCCAGACAAGTCTCTTCTTAAAAACCTCCAGTGATGAAACATCCACAACTTCTGACGGCAAGCTGTTCCACTGGTTAATTGTCCTCACTGTTAGGAGGTTTCCAGGTTGCTTCTTTCCATGATTAGTTTCCATGCATTGTTTCTTGTCCTGCCTTCTGGTGCTTTGCATAATAAGTTAACCCCAACTCTTCTTTGTGTCAACCTCTCAAATACTGGAAGACCGCTACCATGTCCCCCCTAGTCCTTCTTTTCTCTAGATTAGCCAAAATGAAGTGGATTTGGAGAAGGTTGACTTGGTAGGACTTTGCATTCCTTCCTTCAATTTAATTTGATCAAGGAGAGAAGCAACTAAGAACTAAGAAGAAATGTCCTGACCAGTGAGAACGATTAATCAGTGGAACGACTTGTCTCCAGAAGTTGAGGGAGCTCCAACATTGGAAGTTTTTAAGAAGAGGTTGGACAACTATTTGTCTGAAATGGTAGAGAGTTTCCTGCCTGAGCAGGGGGTTGGACTAGAAGACCTCCAAGGTCCCTTCCAATTTTTCTATTATTTCTATTTCTAAATCCTGCAACTGTTCTTCATATGCTTTAGTCTCCAGGTCTTTAATCAGGAAGGAAAGAAAGGAGGGAGGGAGGGAGGGAGGGAGGAAAGGGGATGAGAGGAAGGTAACAAGGGAGGGAGTGAAGAAGGAAGGAAGGAAGGAAGGAAGGATGGAAGGAAAGAAGGAAGGAAGGAAGGAAGGAAGGAAGAAAGACATTTCCTAGTAATAGAAGCAAGCATCCAATGTCTGGAGATTGTACAGGTTCCATGCAAACATTTCTGTGGAACTTCTTGGAAAGGAAAAGCAGTGCTGAGTCTGATAAAATCCACTCCCTTTCCAAGCTGTCGGATTTCAACATTTCCCCACCTGACTCCTTTTCCCATGTCAAAAACCGAAGAAAGGCATTTCATGCTCTATTTCAACATATTCGGATGTTGTTGGCTTTTGTACTCTCTCTCTCTCTCTCTCTCTTTATTTTTTTTCCATGCGTTTCGTGCCAAGAAACATGAGTTGCGGCATTATGAAACCACAAAGAAGGATTTGCTCATACAAATTACTCATTCGAAGAATTTATCAATTCAAGGAGAACAGCATGCAACTGCTTTGGATCGAGAGGAAGAAGAGAAAGAGAAAGAAAGAAAGAAAGAAAAAGAAAGAAAGATAATTTCCCATAACGAACACTTCATACCACCATGGAGATTTTCATAACTGGTGTAAAATACACTTGCAAATGAAAAATACGAAGCACACCTTGATAGAACTTGAGTGCATTTTAAAGAGTGATGAGCCCAGGGAGGGTGTGTTGTTTATATTTGCTTAGTCTATTTGTTGAGGATGCCAAGGGATAACTAGTCTGAATGCTGAAATACAATTCCAACATCGTATTTGCAAAGCGATAAATATTTGCAATGTTACATCTGGCCACGCCTGAGAGTATATAGGCTGGAAAAATAAGCACAGGAGCCAAGTAGCAAATTTGTATTTTTAATTGAGAGCTGTTGGAACACGTCCTACATTTGTCAACAATTGTGTGATGTTATCTGACATGTTTCTTCTGATGGGTTTTCCATTGCTTTCTTCTTGGTTGGCGATCAGGGAGTTTCATCTACACTTAAACTGTGTTACTGGTTTTGTTTCACAATTAATGGTTTCTACCTCATTTCTAGGGCAAGCCTCTTCTGTAGCTTTTGGGGTTTGAAGTCAACAACGGGGTCATGAAATCAGCTTTCTAGGAGGTTTCGTGGTTCGGAACCTAGGAGTACTCATCTCAAATGATCTAAGCCCCAGAGCTCACTGTAACAGCATCACCAAAAAGGCATTAAGAGTTGTTAACCTAATTTTGCGAAGCTTCTTCTCTGGTAACATTGAACTGCAAACTAGTGTATACAAAACCTTTGCCAGACCAATTCTCGAATACAGCTCGTCTGCCTGGAATCCACACTGTATGTCAGACATTAATACTATTGAGCGGGTCCAGAAGTATTTCACAAGAAGAATATTCCACTCCTCTGCTCATAATAGAATCCCTTATGCCACCCGGCTTGAAATTTTGGGCTTGGACAATGTGGAACTGTGCCGCTTGCGGTCTGATCTAAGCATAGTACAAAATTGTCTGCTACAACGTCCTACCTGTCAACGACTACTTCAGCTTCAACCACAATAATACACGGGCAAACAATAGATACAAACTCAAGGTAAACCGCTCTAAACTCGATGGTAGAAAATACAACTTCAACAACAGAGTGGTCTACCTGACTCCGTTGTTACATCTTCAAACCCCCATAGCTTCAATCTTAAACTGTCTACCGTGGACCTCACCTCATTCCTAAGAGGTCCTTAAGAGAGCATGCGTAAGTGCACCAGCGTGCCTATTGTCTCTGTCCCATGTCACCATTTATTTGTACTCATTACCTGTGCTCATGTCCATGTTTATACTTATACCTGTAATCTCATACAGTACATGTTTGACAAACTGAATTAAAAAAAAAGGCACTTTCTAAGAAGTTTCATGATTTGTATGGATCCAATTTCACTTCATCTTTGTTTATGAGAGATGAAGAAGTTGATGGCACCAGGGTGAGATCTTGGGTGCCTGGGGGACAACTGATGAAAGGTCTGCTACGACACTGCAATGCAAAATCTACATTTTTTTAGACTTGTGTCTTGACATCAAACCAATTTTGAGATGGATGGAGCTTGTCTCATGACCTCGCAATCTATTTTTCGTCCCTGTAATTTTCACTAGATACCTTTGAATGAGATCTACAGGTGGTTTCATTTAAATCATGGCTGTCCAAACTTTGGGCTTGCCTGGGGCACACTGAGTCAAGAGGAATTGTCTTGGGCTGCATATAAAATATATAATTAATGTACTGTATATCAATCACATAACACTCAAAGTTTACGATCTTGCGGGATCATATTACTAGCTGTCCAGGGCCTGTGGACTACAGGTTGAACACTCCTGATTTAAATTAAATTTGATTAAGGTTTAAAAGTCTATCGAGCTCAGCTCTTGGTGATTTCCTGAACAAACGGTATCATTTTTCCCTTATCAATAATATTGAAGTAATTCACCTTGGCTTCTTTCCAAGATTCTGTGTTATTTCCATCTAGCCTACTACTTTGCGTTGAGAAATTATAGGAATAATGGTGAAGGGAGAAGAAAGAAGAAACATGGCTTCCAATGAACAAGTCCAGAATTTTACAGAGCCTATTATAACTTTTACCGAAGGTAAAAGCATCCAGCTGTTAATCAGGGGTGAATTTTTTGAGGTTCTGCAGGAAAGTGTTAATTGACATGAAGAACTCAAGTCAGGAAATGCTTGAAAGTTAGCAGCTTGTTGAAACACTGCTCACCGACCCATGTTAAATGAGTCCTTTATCAAATGCCTTCAAATTGGATTTTAATTCTGAAACAGAGGTAGGTTGTTGCATTGGTAAATGTTTACACCTAACTGTCTAAAAAGAAAGAGAGAGAGGAGTGTTGCCCAATAAAAAAAGATTAATAGTTGTGTCTTTCTTTCTTTCTTTCTTTCTTTCTTTCTTTCTTTCTTTCTTTCTTTCTTTCTTTCTTTCTTTCTTTCTTTCTTCTTTCTCTTCCTTCCTTTCTATCTTCCTCCCTCCCTCCCTTCTTTCTTTCTTTCTTTCTTTCTTTCTTTCTTTCTTTCTTCTTTCTCTCTCTTTCTCTCTTTCTCTTCCTTCTTCTTTTCTTTCTTTTCCTTCCTTCCTTCCTCCTCCCTCCCTCCCTCCTTTCCCTTTCTTTCTTTCTTTCTTTCTTTCTTTCTTTCTTTCTTTCTTTCTTTCTTTCTCTCTCTCTCTCTCTCTCTCTCTCTCTCTCTCTCTCTCTCTCTCTTTCTTTCTTTCTTTCTTCTTCTTTTTTTTTAAAAAAAAACCCTTTAGAATGATCTGACTTTATTAAACTCTGTTATAGACGTAATAGCCTGCCTTCTGGGATTGCTGTTCTGAGCCAAAGGAGCAGGATAATGGAAACTGTAAATTAAAAATAAATTTCAGCGTTTGGCCTTTTCCATTGAAACCTATTAGCAGAGTCGAAGATGGAGCAAAAATAATCAGAGGTAAATGAGGCCTGGGCTAGTCCAGGTTTTTTTTTTAGAAGAAGAGATTTCATATTAAGGGAACTTCTATTTCTGAAATACAGTGCCAGTCTTGGAATGTACAAGTACATTTGTTGCTGCTGTTAGTTGCGAAGTCATGTCCGACCCATTGCGACCCCATGGACACTCCACTGTTAGAGCTATTTCTACAAAACAAGCATTCTCTGGAAGCCTTAACCAGGTTTAGTGGCTGAGAATATTGGGTGGCGAGGAGAGCTTGGATTCCATATTTATTTGAAAGGGTGATGCTGCCTCTCACTTTAAGATTGTTTCCATCCATAATATTATCGGAGTCAAAAAACTAGACTGGTGACAACACTGATGAAGCCGTTTTTCTTTTACATATCTTCCAATGTCCCATTGAGTATATAGATAAGTTGTGATAGCATCATAAATTGTGAAATGTACCGATTGACAGCAAAATATTGGATATTGCTCAACATTTTATCCTTATTTCATAGGGTAAGGTGAACAGATGCTTCCTTAGCTACAATTACATTGGTGCATCTGGAGAACATCAACCTATCTGGGGAAGAGAAGCCCCACAGGGCCCATTTCTCTCTTCCCAGCTTTCTTTTGTCCCAAGGCAACGATTTTCCTTAAGATGAAAGATGGTCTCCGTTGATATCACCAACAGAGGCAGCCAACTTCCTGCCTTCCTCAACTTCTTATTCTTTGTCTTGTCTGAAGATGTCCAATCAATTGTAGAGATTGTATGCTGGACCGGCAGCATTTTTCAATCAGATGTGTCATAGAAATTGTAGCTCTCCGGGAAGAGTGGGATACGGTGGTGATGATTGCGCATGGTTATGGAATCAAGGTAGATGACCCACTTGGATTTAGGAAATGCAGTTCTCTCGAGAACATCCTGGTTATGTTTTTATTCTAAACCTGGTTCCAAATATACAGAGTTATTATGAAGATTTGAAGATTCATTATCAGGGGTGGGCTGCTGGGGGTTTGCAGGGGTTCGGGAGAACCTCTAGCTAAGATTCTGTGCAGTTCGGAGAACCCCCAAATCCCATTCCTGGCTGGCCCAGCCCCTCCCAGGACTCCCCATGTGGCCCGTTTTGGATGCAGATAAGTGCAGGGCACGCGTGGAGGCTCAGGGAGGGGAAAAATGGGCCTACTGGAAGTTCAGGAAGGCTAGAACCTGGGGAGTAAGTGCAGGGCCTCCAGAGCCTGGGGAGGCTGTTTTCGCCCTCCCGGAGGCTCAAGAAAAGCCTCTGGAGCCCGGGGAGGGCCGTGTTGCAGGAGGCCGACTAGGCCACTCCCACCATGGCTGCACCCATCCATCAACCAGGCAGAGAACCCCTTGCTAAAATTTTTGAAGCCCACCCCTGTTCATTATAGATGGAGGGAAGAAATCTAGATAGAATTTTCATTTTGCTTCGCAAATTCAGCATCTTCTGAAGCAACACAAACTCTTTGACTGCGTATCTGAGCAACTCCTCTACAGAAATCAAGGTATGAAGGTGTGAGGCTAAGCAGCGCCGTGGCTTCTTGCTTTGCATTGAGCATTCGATTGGACATGTCACTCATTCCCGGATTCATTCAGTGTTCTCACCTGTAAAACGTAAGTGGCCATGTCTTTGCTTTTAAGAGCACCACTCCGTTATCTGGGTTCTTTTGTCAATTTGGCCCGATGTGACAATTACAGCTTTTTCAGAGATGAAGCTTTGTAATCCTATTATTCATTCATCAACTTGCAAACGATAGCAGGAACTTGCCAAGAAAACTGCAGGAGCTGCTTTCCTTTCATCGGTATGAAACCAAGCTTAATTTAGGCACAATAGGTGTGTAATTTTAAGGTTTTGTGGAGCTGAAATCCAATCATATACTTGACTGTTAGATCACAAAAAAAAAAGAAAAAAAAAAAAGAAAGCCAAACACACAGCCAGGAGAGGAGGAGGGAAAGGGAGCTAACTCTGCCTCATACAGTTTAATCCAGTGTTAGAAACAATTCCGCCTCACGCAGTTTGATGCTATCTTTCTTCGCGTCAAAAATGTCCAACGATGTAACGTGTCACTTCCAGGCAATGTTTTGTCAGAACACAGCAACGACTGATAATTCCTACAATCGACTGGGAAGATGCCCTTTAAACAAGACCGAAACCTTCAAAATTCACATCAGATTTCTGGTCAGGCAAAATTGACTGGCAGCCTTTGTTTTATTCCAACAGACAATTATTTAGCTTCACCCAGCAAATACAAGGGGAGCTTTATTTATTGAACATATGGATGCTTCACTTCCCTTTCAAGAAGTTTTATCTGGTTTTTTGTCTTCCAGTAGCTTAGACTAAGACTGCAAAGAAAAAGAAAAGCATCAATTGATACCAAAAAAGGGACTGTCTTCAAGATGAACTGTGTAGTTCCTACAATATATTTTTTTTCAGCTTCTCTATCTATGCTACAGCATCGGTGGTCTCCCATCCAAATATTAATCAGGCCTGACCCTGCTTAGCTTAATAATTGTTATGGGACGAGGGTTTGCTAGGTTCTCCTCAACTTCTTTTCCTCCTGAATACCAAGCAAACTAAAGTCTTCTGGGTGTCCCTGAATTACCCATTTGGAGCGAAGCTTCAAATGGAACTGTGGAAAAGATGAAATCTGTCAACTCATATTGGGTGTCATCGAATTGATCTGGAGGTTTATTTGCACACCCGCTCGCACATGAATACTATGAATAGAATCAAGTCAAATATCTGAACAGAATAACCTTGAGGATTTGAAGCACATCTGGGAATGCTTTGCACGTTCCTTAATTGTACTTCTTCATGGTTTGGAAATTATTTGAAGTTCTGCAATTGGTTCTGATCCTCTGCCTTAGTGTCAAAAGAGGGGCTTCAACCTATTCTTCAAAGCACCTGAAGACAGGACAAGAAGCAATGGATGGAAACTAATCAAGGAGAGAACCATTTTAGAACTAAGGAGAAATTTCCTGGCAGTGAAAACAATCAACCAGAGGAAAGACTTGCCTCCAGAAGTTGTGAATGCTATCTATCTCTCATCTATCTATCTATCTATCTATCTATCTATCTATCTATCTATCTACCTATCATCTACCCATCCATCCATGATCCATCCCTCTATCATCTATATCTATCTATCTATCTATCTATCTATCTATCTATCTATCTATCTATCTATCTATCTATCTATCTATCTATCTATCTGTCTGTCTGTCTATCATCTATCATCTCCAAATATATCTCTCTTAAAATTTCTAAGTTTTTTTTTGCTCCTACGTTCTCTACACCAAATGCCTCATTAAGGTACAAGTATGTCATTTTAAGACACCCTGATTAACGAGGCATTTTATGAGGCTAATACAGTTAAAAATTTTAAACTCCTTGAGTGAGGTTCTGTAATTACCCGTTCGTTTAGATTTTCTTTTCTCTTTCTCTTTCTTCTTTTTAGAGGCGATAACTAATCACAAGCGATCAGAATCACACGGAATGATAGGATTTATGATTTTCCCACCGGAGCGATGTTGAATCATTCAAGCAGGTTAAAAACTGCACTTTTCTATGACAGCAGCTGGTCAGCCAGCTCCCCACACCCCCGATAAGATGTTTTACTATACAGATAATTATTTTTATGTGGGAGTGTGTGGTTCCTCACCAATATTTGTGCAAATGGAAGCAACCCCTGTTGCATAAGTCAAAGGTCCAAGAAAGGATATCATTAAATGTTGGTTTTTTAAAAAAATCTGCAATGCCCAGGGCTTTGTCTGGCAGTGTAAGACTTTGCGGTCAACGGGCCTTTGCCCATGTAGTAATAAATATAATAAACATTGCATTATTGATGATGATCATCATCACTAATATTATTATGACCTCAATTAAACGCTTTCTCCTTCTCCCGTTTCTGCAGACACATTAGCAACTAAAGACAGACAGTTTTGCTGGCCGGCCTTCCTTGGATGCTCGGCTTTCCATTAAAATCAAATTGATCAAACCTATTTCCCATTTTCTCGGTGAATGGATAACTCTAATGGGTCACCTCTCAGTGGGGGAAAGGGGGGAACTCCCTCGTTAAAGCTATTAACACCTTTTGTTGTTGGGCTCCTGTTTTCTTTTCCTTTTTTTAAAAAAATACGCCCCTGGGAAGGTTGGAGAACTTGAGACCTTCCAATCTGTTCGGGATTGGGAAAAGCTGTGACTTTTGAGGGAAGTGTTTTAATTACTCGTGCTGCCTCTGCTCTGCTAGGAACCCGTCAGATTGCTGACACTTAAAACAAGTCTTTTATTTAGTGGTGAAAAGCAGAGGCAGCCCAATTAAAGCTGATTTGGACCCAGGCAGTTCTATGGTATTGATCTTGTAGCGTTGAAATGAAATTCCCCCTATTGTTTCTCCCATCATTTCCATGGGGGATATTTCTTTGGGGGAAATATTGTGCAGGAAAGGTCCACAGAATGGACATCTCCTGTGGCCATTAGAACTTTCTACAGCTGTTTAAACTCAGCTAGGTGGCAACCCTTGGTTGGTCTTGTAGGAAGTTAGCACTCACCCCTCTCCTAGAAAAATGAAATATTTTAGGATATACTAAAAGGGCAGAATATTTTCCCTAAAAGAGAAGTAGAAACTCAGAGAAGCAGAAATTCAGTCCCCCACCTTTGTTAATGGACCATTAAGGCCTCAACCAAGCTCACTCATTTCCCCCCACTTTTGTCAATGGACTATCATCTGCAACATAATAGGACCCATCTAGCAACAGAAACTCCCCACATGGCACCTGGGAAGATTACATCAGCCAGCAAGGCTAGTTATGACATCTGGCAGCAACCAATCAGGATACTCTTCCTGGGCCCCAGGAAGTTCAAAGCCAGAGAGGGCATAAAACCAAGGGACTCGCAGCATCTCGACCCCCTTTTCTGTTCAGAAACTCAAACCATGTGATCCTGTCCACCATTAAATCATCTTTCCAAGCAGTCTCCATGTCACTTGGAGCTGAACTCAGAAGGATATTTCTTCTAATAGTCTCAAGAAGTTAAGCAGATCAACTCTGGCTAGCTCGGGATGGAGACTCCAAGAAAATCTACAAGAGCCTTGATAGTACAAGGGTTTAGTGCACCCTGTTATTAACACAGCTGCCTGCAATTTCTGCTGGTTCGAATCTCTCCAAGGCTCAAGGTTGACTCAGCCTTCCATCCTTTCTAAGGTAGGTGAAATGAGGACCCAGTTTGTGGGGGCAATAAGCTGACTTTGTATAAAATATACAAAAGAATGAAGGCTATTGCTTAAAAGCATTGTAAGCCGCCCTGAGTCTCCGGAGAAGGGCGGCATATAAATCAAATTAAAAAAAAAAAAAAAAAAAAGAGGTGCAGACCAGAAAGGTCAAAGAAGGCCAGAAAAATTCAAAAACAGTGTACCTTTGTTAATGCCAAGGAAAAAAAAGAGAATAGAATAGAATAACAGAGTTGGAAGGGACCTTGGAGGTCTTCAATGCCCTGCTTAGGCAGGAAACCCTATAGCATTTCAGACAAATGATTGTCCAATCTCTTCTTAAAAACTTCCAGTGTTGGAGCATTCACAACCTCTGGAGGCAAGTTGTTCTACTGATGTTCCACTGATGTTCTAACTGTCAGGAAATTTCTCCTTAGTTCTAGATTGCTTCTCTCCTTGATTAGTTTCCACCCAATTGCTTCTTATCCTGCCCTCAAGTGCTTTGGAGAATAGCTTGACTCCCTCTTCTTTGTGGCAGCCCCTGAGATACTGGAACCCTGCTATCATGTCACCCCTAGTCCTTCTTTTCATCAGACTAGACATACCCAGTTCCAGCAACCATTCTTTCTATGTTTTAGCCTCCAGTCCCAGCTCAGTGGCTAAGACGCTGAGCTTGTCGATCGAAAGATTGGCAGTTCAGCGGTTCGAATCCCTAGTGCTGCATAATGGGGTGAGCTCCCGTGACTTGTCCCAGCTTCTGTCAACCTAGCAGTTCAAAAGCACGTAAAAAAAAAAATGCAAGTAGAAAAATAGGGACCACCTTTGGTGGGAACGTAACAGCGTTGCGTGTGCCTTTGACATTGAGTCATGCCGGCCATATGACCACGGAGACGTCTTCAGACAGCGCTGGCTCTTCGGCTTTGAAACAGAGATGAGCACCGCCCCCTAGAGTCGGGAACAACTAGCACATATGTGCGAGGGGAACATTTACCTTTACTTTTACCCCTAAAAGTAAAAAGTACCCAAGAAGTCACTAGAAACTGAGCTGGATTCAAAGAACAAGTTCATTTTGTTTCTGTTCAATAAAATAAGAAAGAATCCTGAACCTGCTTCCTTAGGGAAACATTTGCAGGCAGCCAGTTGATGGAACCAATGATTTGTTTTGTTTTCCTCACGGTGTTCTGCATTATCTCTAGCAGAGATAATCTCAGCTTTGCTTTAAACAAGCAAGAAATGTCTCTTTTAGCTTCCTCGCATGATGGGCGACCACAGAAGGGGTTGGAGGCAGCTCATCCATCTTATTTTCTTAAATGAAGACCTTCCCACTTAGAGCCCCTGCAGGGAAACACTCTAGAAGCCCACCTACCACCAAAAACGTCTTCCTTGGCAGAAGTTAATTTGTTTTTACTTAAGGCATTTTAAGGGAGGGGTATCCATACCTCACTAAACAGCAAAAAAGGCCTCTCACTTAGCACTGCTTTGCTATTGATGGGGGTGGCATTTCAACCACCATCATCTTAATACAGTCTGTCATTCATACGCCGCCTGGAGACTAAAATCAATAAAGAGTGAGAATGGACTTCCACAGCTGGTAGAAGAGGGAGAATAATAATAAAAAATAAAGCTAGAGATGACTAGAAGGAGAAATTTTATTTTCCTTTCGCCTCCCCCCTCCTTTGTAGGGATTTGCTGCTTCATTAAAACCTATGTACAGGCATGCACAAACAAACACCTATTAATTATTGGTAAACATTTTAGAAAAAGATGCAATTTCATAGACTGAGCTGATGTTTAATTGGATAGCAATAGCAATAGCACTTAGACTTATATACCGCTTCACAGTGCTTTTATAGCCCTCTCTAAGCAGTTTATAGAGTCAGCCTATTGCCCCCAACAATCTGGGCCCTTGTTTTACCCACCTCGGAAGGACAGAAGACTGAGTCAACCTTCAGCCAGTCAGGATCGAACTCCTTCAGTGGGCAGAGTTTGCCTGCAATGCTGCATTCTGCAGTAAAGCTGGCTGGGGAATTCTGGGAGTTGACGTCCTCCAGGCTTAAAGTTGCCAAAGCTGGAGACCCCTGTCTTAGAGAATTTACAGGAATGCAAAGGAAGAGTATGAGTAAAATAGATAACAACAACAGTGTGTGAGCCAACTGAAGTTTGGTTTGGGTGATGGGATCTGGAAAACTCTCAATGGTTGGGTTAAAAAAGAAATAGAAAGTTGCACACCTCTCTTGTAATGAGAGAACAATGTTAATTTTTGTGGTGATCGCTCTCTTAGCATGCCAACGACATGCAGAAGATTCAGAGTTCCCTCCTGTGAGGTTGGGAAAAAAAAATCCCAGTTGATTTAATAGAGATTGTGCATAATGAGCTAAATAGACTCACATATGTTTGGGTTCTCCGCTTTGACACAAAACCAGCCACCATTACGTTGAGTTCTGGAATTCCATGGCTGCATGAGAATGCTCAGATTTGCAACTGAGCTGCAAAGGTCAGGAGTCCAGTTCAAGTGGTCAGCTTAAAGCCGTTTCACTTAACTATCCAACATCTTTCAACAATACTACAAATTGGGCCGGGCCTCCATTATATGAAGTGGAATGAGGTGGGATGTGACGAGAGAGATAGACTTTTTACCAGTGGTGAAATCCAATTTTTTTTACTATCAGTTCTGTGGGCATGGCTTGGTGAGTGTGATGTGGCTTGGTGGGCGTGGCTTGGTGGGCATGGCAGGGGAAGGATACTGCAAAATCCTCATTCCCTCCCCATTCCTGGGGGAAGGATATTGCAAAATCTCCATTCTCTCCCCACTCCTGGGGGAAGGTGGTATTTGCCGGTTCTCTGAACTACTCAAAATTTCTGCTACCAGTTCTCCAGAACCTGTCAGAACCTGCTGGATTTCACCCCTGCTTTTCACCATGCTTGAAGGAATCCTCCACCCTCAAGGATTTCCCCCCCCCCCAATTATTTTGTTTATTTTTATTTATTTATTTGTTCAACAAACGCGACAAATTCAAAGACAAAATAAGAAAATCAAAATGTGAGAGAGGTGAGGTCCACAGTATTTAAGGTACAATGATAGCTGGGAAAGTTATTGGCTGAGACAACTGAATCTGGTAAATTCTTCGCTCGGCTAGGAAGCAGTTCCTTGTTTAGTCCGTCTCGGAAGTGATAGACCAGCGTTCGACAATTTTGTTAGAAAAATCTATTTTTTTACCATCACGTTTAGAGCGGTTTCAGTGAAGAGCAATCAGACTCCCTCCTCAATGTGTGAAGAACATCAAACACGGGTATTTTTCTTCCTTCAGAGGGGAACAAAAATTGTTCACAAGGATCTTCAAGGCCTTTACACACCCATGGACCTTTCTTACGTGGACCGATGTGCTTTCTGGGACTGCGCCTTGCCTAGCTCGAGAAAGAAGAGAAGAAAGAGCCATTGTCACGAAATAACCCCCGCCTAAAGTACAGCTGGGGCAAAGCCATTAGGGAAAGCAGTCAAGCAGCAGGCCACATCTGTGATTAAATACTCCATCTTCCCAGCTCCCCACTGCTGTATTTACTGCTCCTTAATGTGGCATTGTTTACTCACAATTAAACTCTTTACCATTAATTTAACTTTCAGATGTTGAATTGGTCACACGGATTCAAATCCCAGAGCTCGGACAGATGTGTTCTATACACTTGTTTAAACACAGCTCTCATTAGGAAGTAATACATGTACTGCAAGCTGATTACACTGCTAAGGCAGGGTGCTTTATCATGGATGGGGGGGGTGTCCTCTCCGGAGGCCCCACAAATTTGTCAGCTGCTCCTGCCGCTGCTGCAGTGTCTTTTCTGCCTGCTCACATAATGAGTGACAAGGAAAAATCCAGGTTGCCTTTTCGGGCAACAATAGGAATTACGTTGCTTCAGCCCACCAGCCCGCCAGCCAGCGTGGCCCCCCTCCCCAAAGAAAGCTGTAGGGCTGCTAGGATAAGGAGACATTAATTGTTGTTGGTCTACATCTCACAGCCCCGATAACAAATGTTTGCAACCAAAGCACTGTTGCGAAGAGATAAACAAGCCTTCCTCCTCCTTTTTCAAGTGATATAATTAAGCACAGCCTGCCAATGGAATCAAGATTTGCCTGGGAATATTGAAGCTGTGAACTGGTCAAGGGGCTGGGGTTGCGGGCAAACATTTCTCAGCAAAGAAAGCCATCGCTCCATGGGAAGTGTCCCAGGAAGTATCCAGACAAGGCCCAAGCATCATCACCGTGTGGTGTCAAGCTCATGCTTTCGGCCTCCGTGGAGAAGGAAAAGGAAAAAGTTCAAAGTTGCAATCCGTTTTTGGCAGACAAAGAGCTGTGGATGCGTCAGTCCTCCGAGATATGATGTCAGTGGGCTTAAAGGTTTCTAAATAAAGTTTTTAAGAATTCCAAGAACTGGACGTTGAGCTACCCTATAGGATAAGGAAAGAAGGACTGAAGAGCATTTGTATGGGAAAAAGAGAGTTTGGGTTGTAAATGCGGAATGTATAGAAATGAATGAAGAATGAAGAATGAATGTGACTCTTTCCCCAAATTACATTCGATAATAACAGAAGAACTGAATAGTTGGAAGGGACCTTGGAGGTCTTCTAGTCCAACCTCCTGCTCGATCAAGAGACCCTATACCTTTTCAGACCAATGGCTAACCAGGCTCTTACTTAAGCACCCACAACTTCTGAAGGCAAGTTGTTCCACTGCTTAATTGTTCTCACTGTTAGGAAATTTCTTTTTAGTTCTAGGTTGCTTCTCTCCTTGATTAATTTCCATCCATACTAATAAACTAACAAAATCAAAGTAACGAAACTTCTCTTCAAAAACTCCCGATTCCCAAACGGTGGCGGCGTTAATATTTGACAGCTTTCTCATGGTAAATGAAAATTTATGGATGGCTATTTCTTGAACCCAACATTGTCAGCGAGGGGAATGCAAATTCATTTTAAGAGATGACTGACTCCCTTTGAAATTTGATGGACTCTGCCATTGGCCGCTCTTTAGATTGAACCTCTCTTTTGTGAGCCAAAATAACACTCCCTTCCAGCTCTGTTACTCTAACAACTGGATCTGGATTACGGTCCATTAAGCGTTTTGAAGAGCTCAGGCTAATTCTGGGGCATTGTGTAGTGTGGAGGGGAGCCCTTCTTCTTCTTTTTTGCTGAAGCCCACACATTCATGGATGCACTTTATTAGTATTTGTGTGAGTGCCACACCTGCGGGTTTTAAATGAGTAACCCAACAGTTGTGAGTGGGTCAAAGCAGAAAGCCCAAAGTGCAAAGGTCAAACTATTGTGGATGGCAACTAAAAGAGAATTGCTTGTTAATGATACCTTCTTGAGAGCTTTCTTCAGAGAGTTGGTGGTGTCAAAACACTACCTCAAGCTATTCTAGCATTGTCCTTTGAATAGGGGTTAAATTATTCTGTTTTGTCATTAAGTGGTCCTTGATTGGCAAGCCAATACACAAAAGGAGGTGATCATTAAGGGCCATAAAATTGTTAGGGCCCTTGAAAAGTGAATTGTGAACGGAGGCAAGAGTTCAGCCAGGCCTGTCTTTCTTTTGGGCAATTGCAGCTGCAAAGAAAGGATGAGTAAGGCAACTCTTGAGTGGTAACATTAAAGAAGTTCCTTTTGATCAACAAACCCACTCTTTTGGAGATGTGCTTGATTCTCATTTCTTTTTTAGGTGAAATGGGAATATATGGCCGGTCTGTGGATTGAAATGAATTTTGTAGAGGCTGTGATAAATTGAACAGAATAGGGACCTTGGAGGTCTTCTAGTCCAACTAGTGGTGAATTCTGAACCAGTTTAGTACATACACTGGGGTGGTGATGATGTGATCAGCTGTAGCACGAGATCTTTGCAGCTTTTTGTTTACTTTTAAAAGCATTTTTTTACAACCTATTCGGGCGAATAGGTTGTAAAAAAACGCTTTTAAAAGGTAAAAAAAGGCTCTGATGATCGCGCGGCATAGCTGTGATTGTCGGGGCCTTTTAAGAAAGTTTTAAAAGCATTTTTACTACTGGTTCCGGAGAACCAGTAATAAAAAAATTCTTAAAAAGTTTTTTAAAAAGTTCCAACATTCACGCATTGCTCAGCTGATCGTTGGAATTTTTTTTTTTTTACATTTTTTACTACTGGTTTGGTGAACCAGTAGCCTTTTTTAATACCGGTTCGGGCGAACTGGACCAAACCGGGAGCATTTCACCCTGAGTCCAACCCCCTGCTTAAGCAGGAAACTCTATACCACTTCAGACAAATGGTTATCCAATCTCTTCTTGAAAACCTCCGGAGTGGAATATCCAAAACTTCTGAAGCCAAGCCATTCCACTGATAGATTGTTCTAACTTCTTCTTAGTTCTAGGTTGCTTCTCTCCTTGATTTGTTTCCATCCATTGCTTCTTGACCTGCCTTCAGGTGCTTTGGAAAATAGGTTAACCCTCTCTTCTTTGTGGCAGCCCCTCAAATATTGGAACACTGCTATCATGTCACCCCTGGTCCTTCCTATCACTAGACTAGCCATACCCAATTTACAGAATATAAAGACTATACAGAATATAAAGTCCTTATGGATGAAACCTTGAGCAAAGCAGTGTACAGCCATAACCCAGATGGTAGAAATTTGCAAGTGTTTTTAGTTAGGAATTTTTACTTGAAGCTAAGCCGTGTTCAGAATTCTAGTTGGGATATTAATTCAAAGTGATGGCATTTTGCTTAGATACAGATATACCAAGTTGTCTGCCTTGTTCATTTCATTTTCCTTGTAAAAACTTTATTGCTCATTAGCCCGTAGCCCATATCAAAATGCAGAACAAAACATAAAACATTACAAAATAAAACCATGTGTAACAATGCAATTCAAGAAGATGAAAAGAATAACATAAGGAATATAATATCATGTCTCTGTGTCACACTTACAATTTACCCCAATCAGACCCACCTACGTGGATCTCAACTGAACTGTTTTATTCAAATAAAGGGCCATGTTATATGTGATTTTTGAGTTCTGAATGCACATGAAATATATTGTTTTAATATAAGGGCCCCAATAGGTCTTTTGCCTAATGTCCAGTCCAAGATAGGCAATCGTTCTTATACAGTCGACCGTCAAATAATATATGTGTACTGAATATATTTGCGGTGGCTCAGTGGCTAAGATGATGAGCTTGTCAATCGATAGGTCAACAGTTCAGAATAGAATAGAATAGAATTCTTTATTGGCCAAGTGTGATTGGACACACAAGGAATTTGTCTTTGGTGCATATGCTTTCAGTGTACCTAAAAGAAAGATACATTTGTCAAGAATCATAAGGTACAACACTTAATGATAGTCATAGGGAACAAATAAGCAATCAAATCATATTAGGAAACAGTCAATAGAAATTGTAAGCGGTTCGAATCCCTAGTGCCGCGTAACGGGGTGAGCTCCCGTTCCTTGTCCCAGCTTCTGCCAACCTAGCAGTTCGAAAGCACATAAAAATGCAAGTAGAAAAATAGGGACCACCTTTGGTGGGAAGGTAACAGCGTTCCGTGCTCCTTTGGCATTGAGTCATGCCAGCCACATGACCACAGAGACGTCTTCGGACAGCGCTGGCTCTTCGGCTTTGAAACGGAGATGAGCACTGCCCCCTAGAGTCGGGAACAACTAGCACATATGTGCAAGGGGAACCTTTACCTTTACCTATATAACTGCTATTGGTGGAGTTCCTCAAATATAAATGCATTCATTATAAGGGGCTTGGTTAAATCTTCCACCTTTTTTTTCCTTGTAGAAAAAGATCCAGCAGAATGATAGGCTCAGGATACAGGCTTAGCTGAGTGCCAAGCAAACTGGAGCCCATTTAAATACCAAATGTGGGCATCTGGATGAATAAGGGCCTTAGGCCTTAGCCTTTTTCCATAGCTCCTCTTTTTTCAGGAGCTCTTCAAGGGCCTTCCACAGCCTGCAGCTGAGCCTTAGGAACCACTTTGATAGTTCATGCTTGAAAGACAGCTGGTTGCTGGCATGTCACTTACTCCACGATTCACCAGACATCAACAGTGTCACAACCATGTTGCCTGTTACTCTTGTGTGTTTTGACCTACAGATTTCTTTTGGATTTCCTTCCAACGCTGCTCTCAGTGTTCTTGACTTTGTGTATCAGCTCTATGAATTGTCCAAATCAACCAACCAACCAACCAACATCCAACCAACCAACCAACCAACCAACCAACCAACCAACCATTGTGTTTCTATGTTATGCCTCCAGAAGTTGTGGGTGCTCCAACACTGGAGGCTTCTAAGAAGAGATTGGACAACCATTTGTCTGAAATGGTATAGGGTTTCCTGCTAGAGCAGGGGGTTGGACTAGAAGACCTCCACGGTCCCTTCCAACTCTGTCATTCTATGATTTATGTGAAGTGAGACAATGGAGAACTGTCCTTTTTTATATAAAAAAAATAAAGAGGTGCTCAAGTTATATATACAGAATCTAGAACCAGGATTACATTTGAGTCACATTAGAGCCAACTAAGAATCAACCGTACTTTGTTTTCCAGTTCTCTTGATAGCCAGGTTTGGTTAAGCCCCATTAATTCAGACTATATTTGATCCTGCACATGTAGAACATCGTCAGTTCCTGGAGCCTTTCATCCCATATTCACAAAATGCAAATGGCAAAGTTCAAAGAAGGCCACCATCAATCCTGACCCTTTGCTTTTCTGGTGGCTGAATTGGCCATTACCTTAAAAATGATGTATTGATCTCCGGGCTGCCCTTCCACCTCACACTTTCAAAACAAAAGTTCTAAGCCGCTAGAAGAGCTCACAGGGTCACAGCACTGGAGACCCGGGTCCACCCTCAGGAAGAGCCATTAGCTTTGCTTATCTTTTGAACTGGACTGGAGATTTACCTGATGATCCATTATAATTAGGTTATCCTTAGCTCTTATGGGTCACACAGAGAGATGTTGGGTCCTCTTTCCATGCACACACATCTACGCACCCTACCCCAGCCCCGAGGCTGCTAATCTTAATTGAATCCATTTCTTGGCATATGTTGACAATGAAAGATTACTTGAAGCTGGGAGGCCTGGCTGGACAGAGTATCCAGAAGGAGTAGGAAGGGAGAGGGGGGATTTAATGTGTACACTTATTCCCATTTACTTCCATTCTTCAACGTCCTGGGTGACGTACCTCTTGCCACCTAGCTTTTGAGCAATTGCTTCTAAGTGTCCCTCTCTTCGTACTTCCCAAGAGTTGGAGAAACTAATTTGCTTGAGATGTACAGACCAGTGAAGATATTTATTGCTCTCGCCTTCATTTCAACTTCAGTTTTTGGCTGATGGAATCTGGGGATTTCAGCTGGACGTTCTTGGAATCAATACCTTGAGAGATGTTCTGAAGCCAGGCAGCTGGGCATCCAGTGAAGTTGGTCTATGATGTCTCCTTTATGCCATATTGGGACCTCTCACTGGTTTTTCAAATTCTAAAATGCTGGTAGGCAATTAAGACTCCCAATTTGTGCTGATCTCCAACCATTCAAGATAGGAATCTGGTTCACAGGCTATATACTCCATCCTAATACCAAACCTCTTCTAATGTGACTGTTGGGAGATGAGCTTAATGTATCCTATACCTCTAGCCAATTGTTTTCACAGAATTTATTGAATTTCATAGTTGATTGAGCAACTGAAGGATGTTTGTGGATATAGGAGACACCTCTCAATTTTGTGATCTTCTGGAAGGTTGGAAGAGGCAACTGGGTGAGTTTTTTGAGGAGTAAGTAGTTATAAGGATGGAAATTAGATATTTTCAGGAGATCAGAGAATCATAGGATGGGAAGAGACCTTGGAGGTTTTCTAGTCCAACGCTCTGTGGAAAGCAGGTGTCCTCATACCATCTTGCTTGTCCAATCTTTTCTTGAAAACCTCCACACTGAAACAATCATCTTTTGGGTTCTCCACTTGTGGATAGATTTTTTGGTTATGATAAGAAATTAGAGAAACGAAATGAACAATCACCTCCCTGATTAAAATTATCTTTGTGTAATGAGTCTGCAACAAAGCAAAAATGGTTTTTTGATACACAAAGAATGAACTCTAAGCAACTCCTTGCAGACAAAAAAATCTAGTTCTTCAGGTCCTTCCGATGACTTCCTGCTCTGGCGGTGCCAAAACCATTCCAGCACCTCCAAATTTTGTGTCCCCGCTCCTCCTGTCCTTCCTTTCACCCTCACCAACCACGCTATTTGGAAAAGCACAGCTGGCAACAATTCACCAAGGTCCAAGGCATCCTTTGAAGGCATTCTTAATCATTGCAAGTGATTCTGTGCCAGTGGTTCTGGAGACAGGGTAGACGTAAATGAAAAATTTTGCTGTTTCAACAAGCCCCATGTTTTTCCACTCACGAGAATTATTTTCTTATTCATATATGACTAAAGGGGAACCATCTGGGACGGAGAACATTTACCCCTGAGCTTTCCGAGAAATGCCTTCCATCCTTTGCCATGAGGCAAATATTCCGCAGATGGGCCCGGACCTGGAAAGAGTTCTGGTTTTTCCAGAATAATTAGAACAGCTTTTTATTGAAAACAAGGTCCCTTGGTTTGTATTTGAGGTCCTCGGTCTATTTTGTTGCTGTAGAAAGAAAGGATCAAAGGTTCTTCTTTTGGGGGTTCAGCCAGTTGAAGGAGAGTTCCCCAACCCCAGTTCCCCCTTTTAGCGAGGTTTAATTCAATTGTGTGATTTCTTTTTTGGGGTGGAATCTGTCAATAGTCTGGCATCCCACAGGTGAAGAATTTATCTCTACAGCCTATTTTCTTAGGGAAGATGGTATCACTCCTTCCAGATGGACTCAGCTGAAGGATAAATTCCATTTCCTCTTATCAATGACAGCCATCCCATTTGCATATTCTGCTGGCGAAACTGATAATGGGTGGGTGGAGTGATTAATGGGCCATGATCTACCGATAGATACCTGTTTGATCAATGTCCAGCAAATGGAACTGTCTGTTGTAGAAAAGACTGCAAGGCCTTTCATCCACCAAGGAATCCCTCCACCGCAAAACTACTCCTTGAGTGAAGTAGTAAAATACTTCACAGTCATTCAAGGCTTCTGGACCATCTCAAGTTCAGAGAAGATAAACTACTCATGAGTAAAAATATGTAACGATGGGTGTCTTGGGCTGTTGCCTCAAGATTGCCATTATTCCAGTATTTTCTCTTTCGTATGCTTCTGTTTCCCTTTGGAGAGCTTCTATAAAAACCTCCTCTGTGTGTGTATTTATATGTGCATACACGCAAACATATATAAATACAAATATGACAGACAGAATGATGGAGTTACCCAGTTTTCCTCCTCTTCCTCCTCCTCCTCCATCTCCATCTCCATCTCCACCTCCTCTTCTTTTTCTTTTTTCTTCCTTTTCTTCCTTTTCTTCCTTTTCTTCCTTTTCTTCTTCTTCTTCTCCTTCTCCTTCTCCTTCTCCTTCTCCTTCTCCTTCTCCTTCTTCTTCTTCTCTTCTCCTCCTCCTCCTCCTCCTCCTCTTTCTCCTCCCTGTCCTTCTCCCTCTCCCTCTCCTCCTCCTCCTCCTCCTCCTCCTCCTCCTCCTCCTCCTCCTCCTCTTCTTCTTCTTCTTCTTCTTCTTCTTCTTCTTCTTCTTCTTTTTCTTCTTTTCTTCCTCTTCTTCTTCCTCTCCTCCCTCTCCCTCCCCCTCTCCCCCTCCCCCCCTCCTCCTTCTGCCAGGGTATTCCTTTTATAGTTGATTTGACTGAGACCCCTTCAGTGAAGGTTGAACCTATCCTGAAATATATTTATTGCGGTCATTTAATCAGAAAAAGCCAGCCATCTGAAGTTATTCCCAAGAGGAGGGTACTTCAAAAAGGAGAGAGTGAGAAAGTACTAAAAAATGCAAATATGTTACCAGTTGGCAGAAGGGGAAGCTTTCTTCTAGTGAGCATTTAAGGTTGTTAGACTTTATTGTATTTTTCATATCTTGTTAGCTGCTGAGAGACTTGAGATCGGCAAAGCACATTCGATTAATAAAAAATAATAAATACACAAATAAGATGCAACCCACAAGTCCTTTTCTGAAAAGCTTTGCATACAAGGAGAAACTGATCTTTAAAGGTAAAGGTAAAGGTTCCCCTCGCACATATGTGCTAGTTGTTCCTGACTCTAGGGGGCGGTGCTCATCTCCGTTTCAAATCCAAAGAGCCAGCGCTGTCCAAAGATGTCTTTGTGGTCATGTGGCCGGCATGTCTCAACGCCAAAGGCTCGTGGAATGCTGTTACCTTCCCACCAAAGGTGGTCCCTATTTTTCTATTTGCATTTTTTATGTGCTTTCGAATTGCTAGGTTGGCAGAAGCTGGGACAAGTCACGGGAGCTCACCCCGTTACGTGGCACTAGAGATTCGAACCGTTGCCGACCTTTCTATCAACAAGCTCAGCATCTTAGCCACTGAACCACCACGTGCCTGAATGATCTTTGGGAATCGGAAATGTGACAACCTCAGTCACATAATCCCCAAGCAAAGTCAAATAACCATGTTACTCACTTAACAGCTGCAGATGATTCACTTAAGAACAGCGGCAAGAAAGGTTGTAAAATGGGGGCAAAACTCACTTAATGGCCGTCTTCCTTGGTGTGAGAAATTTGGGGCTCCATTGGGATCGTAAGTTCGAGGTCTACCTGTATCCTGTGGTTGATGGTTGTTTTTTTTTTAAACCAATGATAAAATACTTCATCACCTGTGCAGCCAGTTGTAGACTTGAGGTTATGATAATATTTTTCTACAATATTTTTTTGCCCTTCATCCTTCCCCTCTCTCCTATCCTCTTCATAATATTATTGGTTGTTGTTTCATCTGTTTAAAAAGCTGTAACATCAGCTGGAGTTGTTTCAGACTTCCTTTCATTAAAACTCAAGAGCAGTTCTCCCCATCCGTCATTTTCTAAAGTGTAATCACTCGAACGATAAAAATAGCTTATTGTAACAGCAAGCCATTGAAAGAAAAGAGTCAGCGTTTCCCATAATCAACATTCTTATTGAGAGGTTTACAATTTGCTTGCGTGAAGAATGAAGTGGAGCCCATGTTGGGATCTGGCATCTATTGATGTTATTTATTGATGTTATTTATTCCGGATGTTAATTTTTAATCCACCTCCTCTGATGATAAGCACTTTGGATGAAAGAGACGAGGGTTGTTGCCTTCCGTTCTGAAGAAGGAAATTGCACCGTGCCAAACAAATGTGAGCAGAGATGCCTGCACCTTTCTGATGTGACTGTTGAGTGGATGGAGGGAGCATTCCCTAAATTTAAGAAATGCAACGTCCCAGCAGGCTGTGAATTCGGAAGGGTGCACGTGGATTCATATCTTTTTTCTATTTCCTTAATATAACTTTATTTACATTTCAAGAAGAAGAAGAAGAAGAAGAAGAAGAAGAAGAAGAAGAAGAAGAAGAAGAAGAAGAAGAAGAAGAAGAAGAAGAAGAAGAAGAAGAAGAAGAAGAAGAAGAAGAAGAAGAAGAAGAAGTCAAATGTGCAGGGGAAAAAAAAGAAAATGTAAAGTACTTTTTCTAACATACGCAGTTTCCATGAATGAATGAATGAATGAATGAATGAATGAATGAACGAATGAACAAATGAATGAACAAATGAACAAATGAACAAATGAATAGCAGCCAGTTTGGTATAGTCGTTAAGGTGCTGGCTTAGAAACCAAGAGAGTCTGAGTTCTAATCCTGCCTTACGCATGAAAACTGGCTGGGTAATCTTGGACAAATCACCAGGAGACAGTGAGTTCTAGTTCCTCACGAGGCATGAAAGCCAGCTGGGTGACTTTGAACCAGTCCTTCTCCCTCAGCCCAACCCAACTCATAAGATTGTTGTCAGCAAAACAGGAGGAGGGAGAAATATTATGCATAATTGTCACCTTGAGTTACTTATAAAATAGTAAAACCAGAATATAAACATAATAAATAAATAAATACATGATTCTTACTGCAACACATTTTGTTGCAGTTTCCCTGAAAAATGCATTTTTACTAAGAAGGATACATTTTTATTTTCATTTTTTTTTAAATGAAACAGCCAGAAAGTGTATAGTGGAATACAGAATATACTAATTCTCACAACCCTTCCGATGGAATGGAATAAATTTCTCTCTCATCCCGGGGTGTGTGTTGTAGGGAGGCAAGGAAGAATGGAAAGGGGTGGGCAATGAACAGATTGGACAAGTCTTTCCCATTTCTGATGTGGTTTTCACATGCTTTTGACTTGAAGGCTCTCTGTGTTGCAGGGGAAAGTGGTGTGTACGCCATACAGAATGCTGATTTTTATTCTTTAACCTCCCTTTAATTGCTGTGGTCACATTAATAACCCACACTTAATAACTCACAGCTTGGAATATTATTTAATATGGTTGACAGAGACTTGGTTAAAATGTCAGTGTGGGTGAGAGCTTGATGATTGTCAACTTTGCGTGGAATGGATAGCAAAAGAGCTGGGGGTTTTTTTGTGTGGTTTTGGTCTGGGAGGTTGTGTTGACTGTGAATTTTTTCATCACATTCTTGTCTGTGTGATATTCAAGTTGGTGCCAAAACGATTTATGGGTAATGTTGTCTTCTAAGGCTTCTAAGCTAATCCTTTTTGGCTTTCTTGTTTCCTGTTTTCCTCCTTCTTTCTGTACAAATATACACAACTAGCTGGACGCCCATGCTTCGCTACAAAACTATGTGATCGGGCATGATAAATTGACACTTAAAGCCTGAAACTTAATGTAGAATGTGTAACTCCGTAGCATCAGAGCATGTTAATATAAGGCAGCTGGCAATTGGAACAGAGGGGTAGGGGGAGTAGAATGAGTCACGTGCTGGCCACACCCACTCCCAGTTTAGCGAATGGGTAGCATCAGAGCGTGTTAGCATATGGCAACTGGCAGTTGGAACAGAGTTCTTTTCAGGTGGGGAAGGGGAGTAAAATGTCTAACTCCTTAGCGTCAGAGCATGTTAATATAAGGCAACTGGCAGTTGGGAAAGAGTTCCTTTCAGATGGGGAGGGGGAGTAGAACGTCTAACTCCTTAGCATCAGAGCATGTTAATAATAATATAGGAAATACTGATGGTCATTTCGAAAAATCCTTTCTTAGTGAGCACCTAGAAGCCAAGACGAACATACATGGCAAATTTCAAGTTTGTAGGCTTTATGGTTCTGGAGATTTTGTGATGATGCATCAGTGGTATTTCACTTTTATATATGTAGATGTGGAGGAGGGGAGTTTTATTACACTTCTATATCAAGTGGTGTTCTATTGCATTTTCTTTTGCCAAGAATGCCAAAGTTTCATACAGGCTTGTGAGTTGAATTCTTAGCTCTGTTCTTCAACAACAATGGAGCATCTGCTGAATGGACCTCCAGAACTGTTGAACTTCCATCTGTCAGAAATGGTGTAGGGTCTCCTGCTTGGGTGGGAGGTTGGACTAGATGACCTACAAGGTCCCTTCCAACTCTGTTATTCTGAATTGAAAGTAATCAGGCACAGGTGTCGATTGTGATAAAACTGGCATGACACCATTCCACCAATCACACGAATAATGTTCTTCATCCTTCTCCTTTGGTGGGACCTCTGTTACAGAATGACATCGTGCCAAGCGTATTGGCTTTTTGACACAACCTGGTTGTTTGGGTAACTAAAAGCATGACAACACCAGTTCTAGTTTAGAAAAGCTTCCTAAACAAGCAAGCAGAGTGCCATTGATTGGAAAAGTATTAGGTAATAAAGTAATGTTACAGCGTGTTGCAATAGATACTACTTTGAAGGAAATCCCACTGAAGTTGTTGTGGTTGACCCCAAAATAAGTAGTTGCCAAGAGGCCAACCTTGAATGAATTACCTGTACTACTTCTGAGTATATGATTACAGCCTTTTAAATGAAGGGATTTATTTTCATCTTCTTCTCTATCCGCCACTTCTTTTTCCAGATGCTGATTCTAATATTAAACTTGAACGGGCCTGTAACACTAGCTTTCTTTCCACCAGTAAACCCGAGCAAACATCTGTAGCTCTGTAAAGGTTTTGAAAAGGCTAACACAAATGAGCCCAGACAACATGGTTTTGAAACATCTAAACTTTGGCTTTTTTCTCTACTCTTAGCCCCTGCTCTTATTAAAATAACATTTATTAATGTGGAAGTGTATGAGAAAAAAAGAAAGAAAAAAAGAAAAAGAAAAAGAGAGAGAGAGAGAGAAAGAAAGAAAAAGGAAGAGAGAAAGAGAGAGAAAGAAAAGAAAGAAAGAAAAAGAAATAGAGAGAGAAGGAGAGATAAAGAAAGAAAGAAAAAGAAATAGGGGGAGAGAGAAAAGAAAGAAGAAAGGAAGAAAGAAAGAAAGAAAGTTCTCTGCCATGCTTTTGATTCACATTTCTATGTTCCAAACTAGCCTGAATTCAAAGTAAAGAAATTTGAAGAGTAAAGGTTTACATTTGATTAGTTACAGTAACTTCAGAGTGATCTAGGGTAAACAAATCAGTCTCACCTATGATTATCAGATTTATTATCAACTTTTCAAGAATTGCGACAGAAGCTAGTCCCCACCCTCCTCTTAATAAATCACCTGCTAAAATTACTCCTAAGAAGCACAGCGTTGGAAGTACATAACTGAAGGAAAGCATCCACTTTAAGAGACCACTTGACCTTTTAAAATAATCAGGAGGTTGAGCAAAAGTTACCCAATGACCTGAAACTGTTCCTAATGACCACTGACAGCCTAAGTCAACTTACCTATCTCCAGATTTTGGAGATCCAAAGAGCAATCTGGCTTTGTGGAAAGAGAGCTGCCCTTTGTTACTGACTCTTAGATCAGGAGAAATGTGAATGCGTTTGGAAGACTTCCAACTCCCAGACCCCTAGAAATATGATTCAAAACATATAGTTATCTTTTGACCCCTGCCCCTGGCCAACTAAGGCCAAGTTATGAGATCTACCTTTCAATGAGATTATTTTATTTTATTTCTATCCCACCCTTTGTTCTTACAAATAACTCAAGATGGCAAACATAGCCAACATACCTTCCTCCCTTTATTTTCCCCACAACAACCATCCTGTGAAATCAATTGGGCTGAGAGGGAGGGACTGGCCAAAAGTCACCCAGCTGGCTTTCATGACTAAGGCAGAACTAGAAATCACCGTCTCCTGGCGATTGGCCCCAAATCACCCAATCGGCTTTCATGCCTAAAGCGGGACTAGAAGTCACTGTCTCCTGGCGATTGGCCCAAAGTCACACAATCAACTTTCATGTTTAAAGTGAGACTAGAAATCACCATCTCCTGGCGATTGGCCCCAAATCACCCAATCGGCTTTCATGCCTAAAGCAGGACTAGAACTCACCGTCTCCTGGTAATTGGCCCAAAGTCACCCAGCTGGCTTTCATGTCTAAGGTAGGATTAGAACTCACAATCTCTAGCTTTCTAGCCTGGTGCCTTAACCACTAGACCAAACTGTCTCTCTTACTCTTATCCTACCGCTATTCATTACTACTAATTATTTTACTACTTAGTACTACTTGCCCATTTTATTTTCCCTCTGATTGGGGGTTAAGCATTTGAAAATCTTGATTTTAATCTAATCTTGATTGTAGGAAACATGACTTCTGCAATAGAGTAGTAAATGTCTGGAACATTCTACCCGATCCTGTTGTTAGTCTCTCTAATCCCCATACCTTTTACCGTAAACTGTTTACCATGGACCTGTCATGTTTCTTAAGAGGTCCCTACGGGGATGTGCATAAGCGCACCAGCGTGCCTTCTGTCCCTGTCCTACTGTCCCCATTTATATGTACTCATTTTATGTGTTTATGGCTATGTTTTGCTTATTTATTTCCTTTTATATGTGTCCATGTCCATGTCTATATTGTTACTTGTTTCCTTGTACTTGTTGACAAACAAACAAACAAATAAATGCTACTTAAGTCACTCTGGGAAAATGTCGCAATTGTTCTGAAATATATTGCTCAACTGCCATGCTAGAACTCCTTTTGTCAATGGTCATTTTCATCATCATTGCTTCTTTTTCAGATGGCTGGAAACTACTCAGGGCAGAGTGGGAAAGTGGAGTTATTTCATCTTAAGAAGGAAATAGAGCACACACCCAAATAACATGGTGCTTTTCACTAGGCACAGAAAGGCAACTGTGATGATGCAAGAGAGAGTCAGAAACAGATGAGTTTTTTGCCAAAAAGAAAGCTGGCCTTTGCTTTGACACGTTGCTTGAAATGTCACTCAGATGTCTTCCCTCTGGATTTAGTCCTCCCAAGAGATTGGTAGTACACCAACATGACTCATCCTGGCATACCAAGATTCTGAAACTTATGATTTGTCATGGTTGCAAATCTCAAAAGCTAAACTCCAGTTCCACGGCAATAGGTCCCCTGTGGCTTGACCAGGTTTGTTTTGGAAAGGAGGAAAGGAGGCCATCATTTGATGATGCTTCTTCAACATTCTTGCTCTTCACAGAGATGGGGTCAATTAGAGCTGGCTTTCCTCCCTTCTCTTATTTCTCATAGGGAACGATTCCAACCACTAGAGTTAGGCAAGATGTTCACACTTACAAATCAACAATGCTTTAAGCTTTCATAAAGATGGAGAGAAACCACCTCCAGTTAAAACCTAAACAAACTCTGAAACTGATTTCCAGGAGAGTTGAGAACCTTCATGAGTAGAGAAAAGAGAGAACAATGCTTGAGTGGATTTAAAGCACTGACAGTCTAGGATTGCGGCTCAGAGACAAGGCATTTTTGTTGTCCATAGTGCAGTGGTGGGATTCAAATATTTTAACAACTGGTTCTCTGTCCTAATGACCAGCTGGGTAGGCATGGCTTGGTGGTCATGTGACCATGGGGGCATGGCCAACTCAATGTCACTCATGTTGATGGACGCTTTGCCTTAGTTGTTACAATGTAATAAGGGTTAACCAAAGAGGCAGTTTCTGTAAGCAGGGCAATAAATATTAGGCTACAAACAACACCAGAATGTTTCCTTCCTGCCTTCCTTACAGGATTAGCCCTGTAAAGTGGAAAAAAACAAAATAAGATTTCTTCCAACAACTGGTTCCCCGAACTGCTTAGAAAGTTAACAACTGGTTCTCCTGAATAGGTGCGAACTGGCTGAATCCCACCACTGCCATAATGAAGAGGAAGATGGTACCATCATATGCAACGCACATGAATTCATTGAAGCCTGGTACTCAACAAACCCATCGAACCAGCCTATGAGCCTGTAAGGAGTTGGATCAATCGAGCGACCGACGAATGACAGCACCAACCACCTCTTCACCAGCTGACCTTCGCACGACACGACCGCTAAGTTGTGCAACGAACTGACCACATGATCACAGATGATCTATATACTGTATTATTTGGATTATAAGACACTCCGGACTATAAGACACACATTAGCTTTAGAAAAGGAAAACAAGGGGAAAAAAAATCTGCCTCTGCCTCCCAGCAATTTGCCTCCTTGCAGCAAACAGCCTGGTCAGCTTTAGCACAGCCTGATTTAGCACAAGCAGCTGATTGGCAGTTGGATTGGCCTCCCAGAATACCGCTGATCAGCTGTTCCAGGCTGCGGGATTCGCCGCCACCATCCCCGCCTCCGCGCGCCCTATTTTTGGCCTCCGTGTGTCTGGTTTTCACCCCGTTCCAGGCAGTGGGGATAGGCCACTGCCTATCACTACTGATTGTCACTGCCATTCGGGAAAGTTTCGCCATATGGGAAAGTTTACTGGGTGGACAATTGAAGACAGCAGAGTAGCTAAGTGTCAGTAGGACAGGCCTGCAGCTGTCTTCTCCAACACCTTGTGGTCATTCTCCAACATCTACAGCCTGAATCATTCAGCCTCGAGTGGCTTAATAGTGTGATTGTTGCTCTGAATTGTCCCTCAGTCCATCTTAAAAAAAAAAAAAACCCGATCGTATCTTAAGCACCGAGTGTACCATACAGTTCTTCCTGCGCCGTGTTTCTCCTCGCCACTCTACACACATTAGCTAATGATCCTTATTTCTAATTAGTGGAAATTGACTATGGTCAAAAGGGACACTTGAGTCAATTAACCAAATTATATATTCAAATCTCCGAGCTCCTGACCCAAAGCTTTTTTTTTTTTAAAATGGTTGATGAAGACATCACCAAGCAACTGCGGAGCCCAAATTAAAGTCCCTGGTTTAGGTGACGGGTAGAAGTGGGAGAATAACACCGTAAGAAAGTGTAGCTAATCTTATCATTCTGGAATGGAAGCTTTCCCCTGGAGACAGGAGCCTGAAAAAATCAAAGGTCTGATTCGGGAATTCTCCTAGCCACTGCTGCTTGTCCCATTTAAGTCATTTCAGATTAAGTTCTTTTCCGTTGCTCATGGCCAGGTCAGTAGATGGTCATGAATTGGTGGTCTTCAGGCCAAGGAAGAGTCATGAAGGTTACACCAAAGTTGAAGGTTCCTGCTCGGCTGTTTTCTTCAGCTTCACTGAAGCAAAGGACAAGAAGCAGGTGAGAAAAGATCGTTTTGTGACAGGACGAAGGGAAGCTTGATAGCAGTCATGTCTGACCATTATTTAGCAATTTGCTCTTTTTATAAGGTTTGCGAGCTCCAATTTGTGTCACGTGCAAGAAAGGAAACAAGAATAAATATTTGTACTTGTCCTGAAAATGAGACTCTTTGGCAGAAGCTATAGACTGCGTACACAGTCCTAAAATACATATGTACAGTTTGACCATCAATGATCTCCAGATGATAATACAAGGCCATTAATTATCTCCAAAGTTTATGTCCTTTACTGTTGATTGCCTGAGATCTGAGTTGACTCCACTGGGCTCCTTCCACAAGTGAGCCACAGTGGCGCAGTGGTTAGAGTGCACTACTGCAGGATGCTTCTGCTGACTGTTGGCTGCCTGAAATTTGGCAGTTTATTTATTTATTTATTTATTAATCAAATTTAATAGTTCAAATCTCACCAGGCTCAAGGCTGACTCAGCCTTCCAAAAGGTGATGTGGAAAACAAATTTGAAGAAATATATTGTTAAAATGGTAAAATGATTAATAAGGAAATATGACATGATAATCTGGTCCACCTTTAGAAAACAATGGAGATTAAGATATAAGTGTGAAATATTAAAAGGATTGTGTGCAAATTAAAGGATAAAGAATATTGAAAAATGTATGTGATAAAAGGGACAAATAAAAGAATGAAATGAAATAAGATTAAGATTAGGAGGTAAAGGCAATATTGATTATATATTAAATATAAATTAGAGATGAAAAAAAGGAAAAGTAGAAAAGGAGTACAACGAGAGAAATTGAAATATATAAATTAAATTTGGGGAAAATAAGCTGTACGAATTTTGACTCGGTCAATACTCTATTCAGAAAACATGTATGTTTGTCTGTTTAAAAATAATAATAATAAAAAAAAGGATGACTCAACCTTCCATCCTTCCAAGGTGGATAAAATGAGGACTTAAATTGTTGGGGGCAAGATGCTGACTCTGTAAACCACTTAGAGAGGGCTGTAAACAGTGGTGGGATTCAAATAATTTAACAACTGGTTCTTTGCCCTAATGATATCTTCCAACAACCAGTTCACCAAACTGCTCAGAAAGTTAACAACCGGTTCTCCCGAATTGGTGCGAACTGGCTGAATCCCACCTCTGGCTGTAAGTGCTATTGCTACTAATCTGAAATCAGATTGGCACTCAGGAAGCCAAGCCAGCTGATTATCAACTTAATATTTGTTCTAAAGGAAATAACTGTGAAAATTCTTGCTCCATCCTGTTTCCCACCTTATGAGATTTCCATGAATTTGCCAAATGGAAAAACATCATTTTGGTCAGCAACCATTTTTCATCTTCTACTCTTTCACCATTCTTGAAAAGTCTATAATGCTGGGATAGGTGGAAAGAAATAGAAGATGGCTAGCAGCAGCCTAGATGGACTTGAAGGGTCTGGAGAAGTTTTATCTTCTTGGTCACTAAGAGTCAACATGATGAAAAGATGATGATGATGTTATCCATTCAGTTGTGTCCAACTCTTGGCAATTTTATGGGCCAGGTCTCTCCATCTCTTCCCACCTTGCACTACTTCTTTGAGTAGAGTCTACACAATCCATCCAAAACAATCTTACCAGTCTTACTTTGCCATGGACACTCAAGACTATTACAAGACCATTTCTTTATTTGCCGAGAGCCACCACAGCAAAGAAAAAACTAGGACAGAGGACTGAGCTGGGTGGGGAGATGGGACTGTTTTCAACCCCTTCAGGACCCTCTTTTTGCAATCTCTGTTTTATTTGTATATTTAGTAGGACTCCTGGCTGATGAGAAGGTAGCTGCTGGTGAAGATGTTGGAAAAGTGATGGGGGAATGGGATGGGAGAGGAGAAGGCAGAGCTTCTGCCATCCAGCTGTAAAATCTTGACACTGCACCGAGCCAAAATTGTATCACCGAAGCTCTAATTTTATTTCCTTGGAGAAGTAATTTTGCTTTGGCATTTACAGTATTTCCTTTCCTAATTGCATCTTGTAATTAACACAGGAAGGTAAACAGTAAAAAAAAAAAAAAAAACTAGTTTTCATCTTAAAAGTGCTTCCTCTTAAAAACAACTTTCTTCATTCTTTACTTGAGTTCTGCCAATACAGCTGTCTATTCTCAACGTACAAGGCTGAATTTCTAGGAATTGCAAAACAGGCAGACGCATTTTAGCCTAGGTAATGTTGCAATATAGCTTATGTGGTTGGTTTTACTATGTTCTTTCAACTCAGGATTACTTCAAAGAAATTAAGAGTAAAATTGGATTGATTGGTACAGTTAATGTAAGAATGGCTAATCATTCATCCTAATATGAGATTTTCCATTTTCCTTGGACTCATAATCCTGGTTTGGTTGTAAAGCTCATATTCAGGGGGAGGAAAAATAAGCACAATATAGTGCTTAATTGACTCTACAACACAGTCCTTTCAACAGTTCCCAAAAGGCTCCACACCCATGCTTTTTAAATGTTTTTAATATATTTTGTTATTGTGTTTTAACTTTGGGGCCAAATTTATATATATCTTTTTAAATTGTTTTTAATGTTTGTATCTATGTTTTTTACTTTGGCTGTACACCGCCCTGAGTCCTTCGGGAGAAGGGTGGTCTATAAATTTGATAATAAATAAATAAATAAATAAATTTGCACCGCTCAGGTGAGCCTGATGACACAGAGAAATCTCCAGGTGACCTTAATGACTCGACTCGCTAAAAGAATGCAGATGTCCAGATGTCTGCAAGGAGTATAAATCCTTCCATTCCCCACCATCCACTTAAGAGCTGAAGAAGCTTCTCGGATAAGAAGCGAAATGTCTTCAAAGAAAAACCAAGGAAATCCAGTTGCCTCTTGAAAAAAGCACCTTTGGGACAACCATGACCTGGAGGATGGAGAATCTCCATACACGTTAATTGACTGACTTAGACAACTCTACCAGAAATATTAGGGTTTTTCACACAATCAACCAATCAACTTACAAAAATGGAAAATTGGGAGAAAGGGGAAAAAAAAACCCTAATATTTTTAATAGAGATGGCCGTGGCAAGTTGACTGTGGTGAATTGTCCCATTCTGGCCTCAAACAATGCAAAAGGAAGTCAGCGCATTTCCCTCCCGTCGTAGGAGGGATGCTGCTAAGAGAGAGAGAGAGAAGATCCCGTTGTAAATCCAAAATCCACAAAAAGAGAAAACGGACATTATTCCCGGCCCATTCGCTGTCGAAGGGAAGCTCTCACCGAAGCGATCTGCAAATAACATGCCCCTGACTTGTGCCTAGCACTCATAAATGCCAAGTTGTGATACATTCAGAGGTGGGGTTCAGGAGGTTCTGACCAGTTCTGGAGAACCGGTAGCGGAAATTTTGAGTAGTTCAGAGAACCAGTAGTAAAAATTCTGACTGGCCGCGCCCCCATCTATTCTCTGCCTCCCGAGTCCCAGCTGATCGGAGGAAATGGGGATTTTGCAGTATCCTTCCCCTGGAGTGGGGTAGGAATGGAGGTTTTACAGTATCCTTCCCCTGCCACGCCCACCAAGCCACGCCCACAGAACCGGTAGTAAAAAATTTTGAAACTCACCACTGGATACATTTCTTGGTGATGGTCACAAATATTAAAGGAGGCAATAAAGCTTCTAATATCTCATAAGTAAGCTGATTTTTCTAAAGGGCTGGAATCAGCCGCTGCGGGAGAGGCAGGGAGCGTGGGTGGATTTCTGGACTACAAGGCCTAAAGCAAAGTCTCTCTCTCCCTCTCCCTCTCTCTCTCTCTCTCTCTCTCTCTTTCTTTCCCTTCCTTCCTTCCTTCCTTCCTTCCTTCCTTCCTTCCTTCCTTCCTTTTTCTTTCTCTTTCTCTTTCTCTTTCTCTTTCTCTCTTTCTCTTTCTCTTTCTCTTTCTCTTTCTCTTTCTCTTTCTCTTTCTCTTTCTTTCTTTCTTTCTTTCTTTCTTTCTTTCTTTCTCTTCCTTCCTTTTTCTTTCCTTCTCTTTCTCTTTCTTTTTTCTTTCCTTCCTTCCTTCCTTCCTTCCTTCCTTCCTTCCTTCCTTCCTTCCTTCCTTCCTTCCTCCTCTTTCTCCCTCCTCCTCCCCCTCCTTCTTTTGAGAAATACCAGTTGGGTTCTTAGCCTTTCTAAGTGTGAGTTTCAATCTGGCAGCTTCTCCAGGTGATGAGTTAGCAATTGATGTGAACAGCCTCCGAAAGGGGCCTTGTTTTCATATCAGGAGAAACAAATGAATTCACCCTGAACAACAGTTTTTGTACTCCGGGAGATTAATATCTGTGTTGCTCAGGCTTGCTGAAAATAAATTAACTTGTGATGACACAATTACTGTCTTAACAGCATTCATTGCAGACAATTACATGGTATATAAGATACTTAATGTAGTTTTGTGATGAATTTAGGAAATAATTGAGTCAGATGCTGGTGCTTCATTCCATATCATGCGAGGACATCAGTAAGTGGGTGATTTCCAGTAAACAGAAATGTAAATCAGGTGTTCTCTCTCTGGTAGCAGGCTCAATTCTGGCTAATCATTCATAAAGAATAATTTATCTTCTCATTTGCATATTGTCTCTTTTTGCCAGCAGACTGTTGATCATTCATTGAGTATTTATTCCTAGCAGTATTTTATTGAGGCTGTTTGATTGAAAAGAAGCACAAGACACCCAGAAATAGCTTTGGGTCTTCTGAATAACTTAGCAATTTTTTAAATTTTTTTTTTGGTGGTGTAAAGAAGACAACTCACGTTTTCAGATGGAAAAAAAAAGAGAATTATTGTTTGATGTCGTACTTTCTTTCTTTACTGTTTGTTGATTACCAATAAAGGAGAATTATTTGTAGCTCAGGGTTGAAGTGTGGGATCCTTGGTGCTCTCTGAGCTTGTTTGTTTTCTTGCAGACAATTCCTTGATCCATCTAGGTTGCTCATCAGTTGATTGATTGATTGACTGATTGATTGAAGTTCCATTCAAAAGATTCAGATCAGATCAAGTTAGGTTCATTTTTGTCCCCTGTTTTCCCTCATTGGTCGTGCAAAGCTAATTGGTGAAAAACAAAACAAAATTCTAAAAGTCTTCTTTTTCTGTATTCTTTCTGGAAAATGCCTATTCTTAGACTTTGTTCAATCTCCAGTAAAAAGAGGGGGAAAATAGAGATTTATTAGAGCTTCCAAATATATTATTTTGACTGAATTCCACCACTGGTTTTTTTTAAATTTGAGCACAAGACAAATCACTTTTTAGTGGAGATTTTTAATACCCTGAGCTGCATGTAAAATTCACACATCTGCCATGACCTTTTCTCTTTAAATGGTTTCATCATTGTGACCAACATAGGCTTAAAGGAAAAAAATGTAAAATTCATTTCTAAGAAGGTTAAGCAACTCTCACTGTGTCCTTTCCTCATTAATCTGGACCTATCTGACATGAAAACCGTGGTCTCCTTAATTACATTTTGGTGTCAAAGGACACTTGAAACCAACAGATAAACATTCTGGCCTCCAGAGTTCATCCTTGTACTTTAATTCAAGGTCAGGAAGTTCAAAAGTTCTCTTTGTTAGGACATCAATTAAAGAAAGGAATGGAAAGCTAGTCATCTGAGAGTTGCTGCTAAGTTTAATGAATGGTTTTATATATATGTACAGTATATGTCACTTCTCCTTTGGCCTAACCTCACAAACATTTCACAAAGCAGTTAGAACAAATTATGGTAACCCAGAATCCCAATAAACCAGTGGCCAGTTTGCAGTGATGATTAATCCCCACAAAGAGTTTAATTAGCTTTTTCTTCAGTTTTTGCCAACAAGCAACTTACAAACATGAATACTAAAGGCAAGGAATCTTCATTCCCATGTCAAACCATGTCAAGCCACATAGTAGGGCTGTATTATTAACTATTATTACCCTTCTCGCCTTTCCTATTCCTTTAGCCTCCTATAACTATCACTTTGTTGTTGGTTATCTTATGATTGATGTTGATTGCTTTTATTTAGTATCCTATGATTATTACTGAGTCTTGTATCGTATGATTTATGGGGATTGTATTTTATAATTATGATCATGACTTATCACTTGTAGCTTGCATGTACACTGAGAGCTTATGCACCGGAGACAAATTCTTTGTGTGTCCAATCACATGTGGCAAATAATGAAGAAAGAAAGAATGAAAGAAAGAAAAAAAAAACAAAGAAAGAAGGAAGGAAGGAGAAAGAAAGCAAGAAAGAAGAGAAAGAAGAGAAAGAAGAGAAAGACAAAGAAAGATGGAGTGGATGAATGGATGGGGGAAGGAAGGAAGGAAAGAAAAGGAAGAAAGAAAGAAGAGAAAGACAAAGAAGGAAGAGAAAGACAAAGAAAGATGGGATGGATGGATAGATGGATGGATGGGGGAAGGAAGGAGGAAGGAAGGAAGAAAGAAAAAAGAAAGAAAGAAAGAAGAGAAAGACAAAGAAAGATGGGATGGATGGATAGATGGATGGATGGGGGAAGGAAGGAGGAAGGAAGGAAGAAAAAAGAAAGCAAGAAAGAAAGAAGAGAAAGACAAAGAAAGATGGGATGGATGGATGGATGGATGGAGGGATGGATGGATGGATGGAAAAAGGAAGGGAGGGAGGGAGTACACAACTTCTAAAGCTGAGAATCAAGGCAATGTGAAATTTCATGATGATGGGATGGGACGCAGAACTTCCCACTCAGACACGATGGTTGCATTCTGGGAAATTTGTGTGGGTTGGTCTTGGGAGTTGCTTTGGAATACCTTGTTTGTGAACCACCACAACTAGGCCAAAGAGACTGCCAGTTCCTTCGATGTGCCATGAATCACATCTCCTCGGGGTTCTCTGGGCAAGGATGAAGAGGAGTGGTTGGTGAGAAGCTGCCAAGCAAATTAGAATGTAACAGTATTGGAACATCGAAGCGAGCTGCCTCTGCACATTTTTCTCAAGCTCGGTCCAAATTTTGCAACCTCTCTGTCCGAAATTTCAAAATGAAGGAGGCCCTTTCCTTGCTTTCCTCAGGATAAAATTGCTCGGTATTTTCATGCCCGTCAACCAGACTCACTTTAATCTAAACGGAGTCCCCTCATTCCATGGAAAATAAATTTATCCTTTACTGAGGCTTTTTTTTTTTTTTTTTTTTTTGGATGCTGAAGTAATCTTTTGGCAAAACCTTTACAAATCTCAGATCAATAATTTAAGGTTGAACCACCATGTTTTCATTGGCAATGGACAGCATGAAAAAAGCTTGTTGCAGAACCTGGCTCAATAGTAGTAACTATGAGGGGGATCTTGGAGTCCTAGTTAGACAATCACTTAAATATGAGCCAGCCGTGTGCAGCAGCTGCCAAAAAAAGCCAACACAGTTCTAGGCTGCATTAACAGAGGGATAGAATCAAGATCACATGAAGTCTTAATACCACTTTATAATGCCTTGGTAAGGCCACACTTGGAATACGGCATACAGTTTTGGTCACCATGATGTAAAAAAGATGTGGAGACTCTAGAAAGAGTGCAGAAAAGAGCAACAAAGATGATTAGGGGACTGGAGGATAAAACATATAAAGAACGGTTTGATGAAAAGAAGGATTAGGGGAGACATGATTGCAGTGTTCCAATACTTGAGAAGCTGTCCCAAAGAAGAGGGAGTCAACATATTCTCCAAAGCCCCTGAAGGCAGGACAAGAAGCAATGAATGGAAACTAATCCAGGAGAGAAGCAACATAGAACTAAGGAGAAATTTCCTGACAGTGAGGACAATTAACCAGTGGAACAACTTGCCTCCAGAAGTTGTGAATGCTCCAATGCTGTAAGTTTTTAAGAAGAAGTTGGACAACAGTTTGTTTGAAATAGTATAGGGCTTCCAGCTTGAGCAGGGGGTTCGACTAGAAGACCTCCAAGGTCCCTCTCAACTCTATTATTCTGTTATTCTGCCTGTCTGTCTGGTATATTATTTCTGCACGCTGGCTGGGGAATTCTGGGACTTGAAATCCACCTGTCTTAAAGTTGCCAAGTTTGAGAAAGACTATATATATTTGCTCCAGATTGCCTGCTGATGTATCTTATGCACTTTTTCTCGTTGAGGGTTTTTTTAACCTCTCAAATCTCCAGCAAGGCGAAGAAATTAGTCCTGGTATCTTCTCTTCTCTTCTATTCCATCAATCTTTTGTTTTTCTAACAGTAGCTGATGCTACTTAAGTCATATGTTGATTCGTCCTTAACAGACAAGTTTCATAGACTCTAATCTGGGAGGCACCCACGAGATTCCCTTGCAAAGGTTACAGAAACTCCATACAGTATCTGTGTTTTCTGATGGAGCAATATTGCTTGTATTTGTTCAAGAATTCAGAAGTCCCCCGAAGTCCCGAGAAGCTTAGTGGACCTAGGAAAGAAGCTACAGAATTATTCCTTTGTACATGAAATCAAGATTTGCACAAAACGTCCATCTCTCGGAACAGCAGATGTTGTAAATTGTTTGTGGGCGGGCATGTGAGATAATTAACTGCTGTTGTTTATCAGCAAAGCATTCATGGTTGTTTTTTAAAACCATTTTTTTGGGGGAGCAATTATACCTGGCAAATATTTTGCAGAGGTTACCGGTGGGCGGATGTAAGAGAGAAAGGAACATTTCTGGTTGAAGGCATGCCACGCGTGAAAATCCTTCTTTATTTCTTGCATCTTTCTTGCATGATTTCACCGATTGATTTTCTTAATATCTGTGGGAGGTTGACTTTACATCTGACTTCAACAAACCCAACACACATTGGGTATCCCTGTTTTTGAATTATAATGTAACCACCTCAATTTTTCAAGGCAGGACGTTTCATCGTTAATGAAGAGAACTTCAAATGGATACAAAGTTTATATTTATTTATTTATTTATTAAATTTATTGGTCGCCCATCTCATATAGAAATAGAGTTGGAAGGGACCTTGGAGGTCTTCTAGTCCAACCCCCTGCTTAGGCATTACTCCCGGCAGCTTATAGCATTCAAACATTCAAACCCTAATGGATAAATATTGATAAGTATTACTAAATTATCAGCGGTTCAAATTTTTTATTTTAGTTTATCAAAAGGTAAAATGCAGAAATGCAAAAGGAAAAATTGAAGATAATGGGGGAATAGGAGAGGAAAAGGGGAAGAGAAGAAAGTGTAGAGTAGAGGGGAGGAAAGAAAGAAAAAAACACTGACTTCTGACACCTTTTGGTGCAGGAGAATAAGGTAACCTCAACTTTTTACTTTTATATAATAATATATAGTAGCCATCTCTATAACATCGAACCTATCTAATCAGCAAAACCCAAAATCAAAATCCTGTTTTTTCCCACCTCAAGCACAAAGTCCAAAAGTAATTTCCAAGTAGAAACAATATTAATTGTGTTCTATTCTTTAATCAAAGCAGTCATTTTAGAGCATCATTGAATCATGAGATTTTCTATGTGGTATCTCAGTCTTCTCATGTGTGGGGCCTCTCAGATGTGTTGGACTTCAATTCAGTTCAGACCCAAAGAAGCTTCTTGGATGGGAAGCGAAAGAAAAACAAGAAAGTCCAGTTGCCTCTTGAAAAAAAGCATCTTTGGGACAATCATGACCTGGATGATGGAGAATCTCCATAGACTTCAATTCAACTGTGTCCTCCAACTGTCTATGGAGATTCTCCATCATCCAGGTCATGGTTGTCCCAAAGATGCTTTTTTCAAGAGGCAACTGGTTTTTCTTTGAAGACCTTTTGCTTCTCATCCAAGAAACTTCTTTAGTTGAAAGGTCTTCAAAGAAAAACTAGTTGCCTATTGAGAAAAGCACCTTTGGGATGTCCTCCAATTGGCTTAGACTTTAGCTAAATTGGAGATAAATGACCTCCTGAAAACTGGAGAGACATCTTCCCCAATTCCTTCCATTGACTGTAGTGCTTTAGACTGGAATCCAGAAGACCTAGAGGTAATAAATCATTGGCTAATCCTCAAATGAATCCCGAAGCCACGTGTTAGTTAGTTGTGGGAGAAGAAGGGAAGCCAGCATAAATTTGTCTGATGTAATTGAGTATAATTCTCAAAGTCTTAAATTGTGTAAGATCATCGCAAACTTGCATCAATCTATATCTCCTTCCAGATCACGGAGTGCTGACAATGGAGGAACACTAACAACGCGGGTTTGGCCCCAGTTAATCATGCACCTTTGGAGAGATTACACAAATACCCAAAACATGTTTAGCAAATACTTGATGGTTGGAGTATACCAGTTTTCCTGGTGACAGCAGAGAAATGAAAAGCAGCATCAGGAGGAGAAAGAACGCAGGGTTGATCAGATGATTGCTATCTGGCCAGGTGAGGCTGCTGGCAGTTGTGTGTTTACGGAACAGTTTAAAAAAGATTTTAATTAATTGTTGAGATTGTATGTGTCAAGAAGATAATTTACAAAGGCATTTCCGATCAAGTTGCTGGCAATTACAATCCTATGGGTGGAGTACATGCTGAGTGGATTCGGGACCATTTTTTGGAGGGATCTTTCAATCCATCTTTATTTGGCTGTGCGTTCATTTGTAGCGCAAGGCTAAAGCCGCTTTTCCAAATAGTTAATCTGGGAGGAGAACCTATAATCTTTATCATATGATACATGTCATTATTTTAGGTGGAGGAAGAAGTATTGGAGATCTGAATTGGCCAGTCTAGAGAAAAGAAGGACTAGGAATGACATGATAGTATTCCAGCCACCACGAGAAAGAGTTGGCAAAGCAGCTGGCTCAGTTCAAATTGGATCTGACCGAGAAGGAGGCTCAGCAGAAGCACCTCACTGAGGACTAGGAGCATAGGCTTTCCAAGCAGCGGGAAGACCTGCAGGAGTGCAAGGCCAGGTACCGGCGCCTGGAGGCTCAGTGGGCTGAGATGGTCAGCCAGTTCCAGGTCATGATGTAGTCCCACTGGAACGAGGCCCTCCAGCTCTTCGTCACCAGTGGTGCTTCCCTTCAGCCTTCGCCCAAAGCCCCACACCAGGAGGCTGAAGTAGACCCTAAATCGGAATTTCTGACCCCCTCCGACCTGCACAAAAAGACCCCAAAGGGGGAGACTTTCTGCAGCAACACAAGCATTCATTGCACGTATCTGGCCCAGGGGTCGTAGTTTGAGGACCCTTGATTTAGTGCAATATAAAAAATGCAAATAATTTTTCTGCGGACCATCAAAATTTTCTCATGGGCCATCAGTGATCCACGGACCACCCATTGGTGACCACTGGACTAGAAGACCTCCAATATCCCTCCCAGCTCTATTCTGATTGTAATTGAATACAATTCTGAACCCAGCCAGCTCTTGCTTCATTCACCAGTGTGAGAACCTTTGTACAGAGTTTTTGGCTGAGGAATACTGGGAGCTGAAGTCCACACAACCTGAAGTTGCTAAGGTTGAGACACACAGAATAACAGAGTTGGAAGGGACCTTGGAGGTCTTCTAATCCAACTCCCTGCTTAAGCAGGAGACCGTGTACCATTTTAGATAAGTGGTTGTCCCATCTCTTATTAAAAAACCTCCAGCGATGGAGCTCCCACAACTTCTGGAGGCAAGTCGTTCCACAGATTAATTGTCCCAACTGTCAGGAAATTTGGCCTTGTTGTAGATCAATGCCATTACCTGGTGCTGAATTAACTAGAGCACTTTTCTACAGAGACCCCCAAACTGATCCTCCATTGTCAATCTATGCCTTTCTTTCCCCTGACTTTGGGATGTTTCCCACACCCAGGGGTGGGCTGCTGGGGGTTCGCAGGGGTTCGAGAGAACCTCTAGCTAAGATTCCGTGCAGTTCGGAGAAACCCCAAATCCCACTCTTGGCTGGCCCCTCCCACCCTGCCCCTCCCCTCCCAGGAGTCCCCACATGGCCCGTTTTGGATGCAGGTAAGTGCAGGGTGGGGAGGCTCAAGGAGGGTGAAAATCGGGCCTACCGGAAGTTTGGGAAGGCTGGAAACGAGCCCATTTCCAGCTTCCAGAGGGCCTCCGGAGCCTGAGGAGGCCATTTTTGCTCTCCCGAAGACTCAAGAAAAGCCTCTGGAGCCCGGGAAGGGCCGTGTTGCAGGAGGCCGACTAGGCCACACCCACCAACGCCACGCCCAACCAGCAACCGGGCAGAGAACCCCTTGCTAAAATTTTTGAAGCCCACCCCTGCCCACGTCCCAAATCTAGAGTTTAAGATCTGCCTCTGGAAGCCAGGAGAATCGTCGTCGAAGCCAACAAGAAGATTGCTCACTTGATACATTGAGGCTGACATCAGCCTAACGGATGTAATTCACTTGTAATCATTTAATGGGCTGAAATTGAACCATCGCTTGACGTTCAAGCAAAGCCAAAGAAAAAGCTCCAGGAAGAACCAATGGCGGGCCACTAGATTAATTTCTAAATGAGTCTGAGGGCTGGGCCCACCAGGAAGCCAAGAAGGAGAACAGGCTTCTTCTTACAAGCTTAGTCCTGCGTGCTTAGCTTTTTTCCTCACCACCCACCCCGTCTTCCTTCGCTCCCCCCCCCCAAACAAGCAGTGTGGTCTTGCTCATTGCTAACACTCCAACCTGAAAGACTTCCAGCCTCTCCCTCTGTTGATCTGAGACACGATCATAAATCACAAAGGCTTATTTGGCTTCTGGCTGACGAAAGCTCCCGAAGTAATCCTGGCAATCGGGAAGACTTTGCTGTGGGTTCGGGTGTCCTCTCCTGCCCCACACTCTTTCTGCATCTGGGAAGGTGGGACTTTGGGGTTGTGATTTACAGCTCCTCTTTGGTGTGTTTTTTTTAATTGAGAATTTACATGATAATTTGTGGCTACACGATTAAGGTTGAGCTTATCTTAGGAAGCGATCTAGGAGAGTTGTGGAGAAAACCCTAGGGGTGCATTCCAGCTTTTTCAGTTATCCAATCAATTGCTGTTGTTTCCAACCTCCTTGTCTTCTTTTTCTTCTTCTTCCTCTTCTTTTTTTTAAAGAAAGAAACAGGAGAGAGAAAGAAAAATGGCTGAGTCTGGATGCAGTTTGATCTCCCGCTAGAAAGGTCAAAGGTCCAGCAACTCGTAAAAGAGTGGTTTGAAAAGCCAGGAGAGGTTGTGTGCAATTGTAAAAACTAGATGCTCCCACAACGGTAGGCGGCTGTATAAATGACAAACCTTACAATAATCAGAGTTGTTACTCTATCAGGCGCATCTTCACCTGTGTTACATGGATGACTCCATCAACGTGGGTTTATTTAGCAGCTGTGGGAACGTGTAGGGTTACCTCGCGTGAGAGGTCAAGTTTCCTGAATTGCAGCCTGCACATTAACTATCTCGGTTGGGGAGGTTTGTAAAAGGTGCCATTAGAAGGCACACAACTGTTGTTGCACGTTACACCTTGTAATCACAGAAGTGGGGAAGAAAAACAAACTTGGAAATGTTCTTGCAAAGCATGGAGTCCAAATCTACTTGGAGAGGTAAGCAGGAAGTTGACTTCATACTCTTTGATTGGAGTGGCCCTCCAGAATTAATGATATGTTACTTTGTCCTGAGGAATCAATTCCCCCACCAAAAAATGTTGATCACCTAAAAGCACCATCAGTCGAATGAGACAGAAATGGTATAACTTGAGAGAGATCCTATGAACTCTACTGAGATTTAATGAATGTGAAATGGAAAGGAAACCCAGTTTAATTTTTTGCCAACCAGCTTTTGAAGCACAAATCAATTTACTACTTAAAAAAATAAGAGGAACCCTTTGCCCAAGAGAATATAGAATTATGCTTTAGGAGGGGGTAGATTGTAGAACATAGATGAGATCTGTTTGTAAAAAGAAAATACAAAAGGAAGAGAAGGAAGCAACCAGTTGTTATTAACCAAGTCTCTCCTCCTCCTCCTCCTCCTCCTCCTCCTCCTCCTCCTCCTCCTCCTCCTCCTCCTCCTCCTCCTCCTCCTCCTCCTCCTCCTCTTCCTCCTCCTCCCCCTCCTTTCTTTCTTTCTCTTTCTTTCTCTTTCTTTCTTTCTTCTTTCCTTCCTTCCTTCCTTCCTTCCTTCCTTCCTTCCTTCCTTCCTTCCTTCCTTCCTTCCTTCCTTCTTTCTTTCTTTCTTTTCTTTCCTCTTTCTTTCCTTCCTTTCCTTCCTTTCCTTCCTTCCTTCCTCACTTCCTCATTCATTTATTCACTTACTTACTTACTTACTTACTTACTTACTTACTTACTTACTTACTATCACAGTCCATAATCTTCCGCATGGTCATATAATTAACTACAGTATTTTAATGACACTCCCTTTAGTCTTTTTTATTATTATTATTATTGCTACACATCTACTTAAGAGCAATAAATGGTAATCAGCAATTAATCTGCTGGTAGGCAAATATAAGATGCTACATGATGATTTGACAACACTGGACTGAGTCACTTGCCTAGCATTGTCTTTGTGTGAAAAAAACTTACTTACAAAATACATATGTGGGAAATGTTCCTGCTGTACTTTGGGATCGGAATCTGTGACCGATTCTCTAGATTTTGTATAGGATGCATTGCAAACATCAGAAAGGATCAGCTACAAACTTCTGAAACTGTTCTCCATTCTACCTCCACCTTCTGTGTTGGTGAATCTCTATTTCTCCTTCTAGTCAATTTTGACCCTTGGGAGTTTCACAGTGGGATCCATGCAAGTTTTCATTCTTTTGTCTTTTCGGGAACAACACATAAATTGTTGGTTTGCCAATACCTTCTTTTGTGGATTTGTGCAACTTCCAGAGTAACCTCCAGCCTTCAGGCTCCCTGGAGGGAGGGATATGTCCACAAATATAATTACTATTTAACATACATTACTATTTTGTTCTTATATACCTATCCCTTGTCCTCATTTACATATTTGTCTTAATATTATCCAGTATCCATTTTACAAACCCTAATTCCTTTTTGTTCCAACTCCTTTTCTCCTTTCCAACCATTGGTTCACTTTGTTCCAAATATTTTAGTATTCTGTCTTGTCCTTGTTTTTGAGTAATAGTTCAGCTTGTCCATTTCTGCACAAGTCAAAATTTTCTTTATTATTTCTTCTTCCGGGGGAGTTTCTTCCTTTTTCCAGTATTGCGCATAAACCAATCTTGCCGCTGTTATAATGTGCAGCATTAAGTATATCAATTCTTTGTTATATTTCTCTTTTGTGATTCCTAATAGGAATAATTCTGGCTTCAGGTCTATGTTTTGGTCCAATATCTCCTCCAACCATATCTTAATCTGGCGCCAAAAATCCCTGGCTTTCTTACATAACCACCACATGTGATAGAAAGTTCCTGACACTAAATTGCATTTCCAACATTATGGTGATAAATTCCTGTTCATCTTTGCTAATCTTGTGGGCGGGAGATGCCACCTGTAAAACATTTTATGTAAATTTTCTTTGTATGCGGTGGCTAATGTTAGTTTTCTGTTTCTCTCCCATAGGTAAAGGTAAAGGTTCCTCTCACACATATGTGCTAGTCATTCCCGAATCTAGGGGGTGGTGCTCATCTCCGTTTCAAAGCCGAAGAGCCAGTGCTGTCCGAAGATGTCTCTGTGGTCATGTGGCCGGCATGACTCAACGCCAAAGGCGCACGGAACGCTGTTACCTTCCCACCAAAGGTGGTCCCTATTTTTCTACTTGCATTTTTTATGTGCTTTCGAACTGCTAGGTTGGCAGAAACTAAAACTAAATTGTAAGACAACCAAAATCTGAGATGGACGGCTCTAGAAACTGAATAAATAAATACATTAATATATAAACCTTCACTATTTAAACACTTGTATAGAAATAAAGGGACATGGTGGCTCAGTGGCTAAGACACTGAGCTTGTCGATTGAAAGGTCAGCAGTTCAGCAGTTCGAATCCCTAGTGCCACGTAATGGGGTGAGCTCCCATTACTTGTCAGAGAGTGCTGGCTCTTCTGGCTTGGAAACGGAGATGAGCACCACCCCCTAGAGTCAGGAATGACTAGCACGTATGTGCGAGGGGAACCTTTACCTTTACTTTATAGAAGTAATGATCTCTGTTTTAGTGCAGGGCAGGGGTGAAATGCTCCTGGATCAGACTGGATCACTCGGTCTGGTAGCACTCTTGGCTGGTAGTTCAGTGATCCAGTAGCAATGGTGGAGCAAAGCTCCACCCACCCATCTGGGTTTTAACCAGGAAGTAAAGTATTTTTTACCTTCTGCGCATGTGCAGAAGGTTTTGCACATGTGCAGAAGGTCTGCACACACACGTGAGCTTCCGAACCGGTAAGGAAGGTAAGTAGATTTCACCCCTGGTGCAGGGGTATCTCCACTCAGGACTCTGGTAGTAAGGAAATATCAAATTCCAGTGTTGCACCACTGTGCACAGGCTCCACCCCTTTTCTATTGGTGTCATACTATCTCATGCACAAACAACACTGCTGAGATTCTGTGTCACAATACCCCTAACACTGCTTTCATAATTTTGCAGAGATCTCTGTTTGGGCGTGATCCCTCCTCCCGTTGAGTCCTAACATTTGGCACGAAACTGAATTTTCTAATATGAAACAAGAGGAAAGTTGTTAAACAAATAAGCTGTCACGTTAGCTGGAGTTAATCTGCTTAATTTGTCATTCGTTGAATTTAATTCACATTTATTTTTTCACTTTGGCTCTCTTTGGATGTATTCTTTGGCGTGTCAAAGAATAATAATAGCACCTATTCTGAAATAGCTGTTCACACCTGGCCTTTATGTTTGCAAGAAATGTGCTGCATTCTACAATTATTTCAGCTGCTTTTAATAATAATAATAATTAAAAAAAGCATGGTTCTCCCTGTGGCATTCACTGTGAAGTGAAAGGTGAACTTAGAAGTAGGAGAGCAAGAGTCTTGAAGCTTTTGAACTTTGGTGTTTTGAACCTTGGTATTGGAGAAGAAGCTTGAGAAGAATATGGGCAGCCAAGTAAACAAAAAAATGGATCATCAAAGAAATCACCTCAAAATTCTCACTTGAGGCACACATGAGCAGGCTGAAATTATCATATTTTGGATACACAATGTGTATCTCACCTATAAAGGTGAGAAAGGCGGAAGGAAAGAGAAGAAGGCCAGCCACAAAATGGATAGACTCAGGTATACTAGGTTGCATCTTTGGAAGATGACATTGGCATGGAACATCCTGGAAGAAGGTCTATCTATGTTGTCACCAAGAGTCAACTTGATGGTACATAACTAAGTAAAGGAGAAGGAGATGGGGGAAGAGGGGAGAAGGAGAAGGAGAAAAAGGAAGAGAAGGATATGGAGTCAGAGAGAAGGAGAAGGAATGAAGTCAGAGAGAAGGAGGAGAAGGAAAAGGAGATGGAGTCAGAGAGAAAAAGAAAGAGAAGGAGAACGAAGGGAAGGGAGGTGAAGTCAAGGAAGAGGACATTATAAGATGACATTGGCACAGAACATCCTGGAAGAAAATCTATCTATGTTGTCACTAAGAGTCAATTTGATGGTACCCAATTAAGTAAAGGAAAAGGAGAAGGGGGAAGAGGGGAGAAGGAGAAGGAGAAAAAGGAAGAGAAGGATATGGAGTGAGAGAGAAGGAATGAAGTGAGAGAGAAGGAGGAGAACAAAAAGGAGATGGAGTCAGAGAGGAGAAGAAAGAGAAGGAGAACGAAGGGAAGAGAGGTGAAGTCAAGGAGAAAAAGAAGAAGAGGGTGAAAGAGAAGGAGAAGGAGAAGGAAAAGGCAGTGAATCGAATGATTAGTATTCCCTGATTCTGACATCAAACCTCCTGCTTAAACTTAGGAACGTCATTCTCTCAGCTGGGTCTACATTGCAAGACTGCTGGTAGTATCAAAAAAGATACACTTCCCTGCAGAGACCCAAAAAACAACGTTGTGCTCCCAAAACTACGTTGACTTCTGTGGACCTGCACTGAAAGATCATTTAGACAGCCTCCTGCAGATCCGCATAATTCCCCAACCAATAGCTATTGGATTGGTGGTCCAAAATATTTATGGGAGGGTCAATCCAGTAGACCCTGAAGAATTCTTGTTCAGAGAACTTTTGTTCAGGAACTACCAAGGTATGCCTACGCCTTTTTGTGCATTCCATAGGCATGTATCATGTTACCAGAAAGAACTGACATTCAGATGTCTTAAATTCATTGTCTTTTTTTCCCCCCCAGCACATACCTCACTTGAAGCTGTTCAAATACAGGAAGAGAGAAAAGAACTATTTACAATGTTCACAGGGCAAGGTATTAATTAATCTTCCCCCTGTACAGTTTCTTTGTGATGTAGAGCAAGCGCTGACAGTGTTGGGTAAACAAGAAGATTAGCATATTTGCAAACTGGTCTAAATTACTTTGATCAGTTGATCTTTCCTTGTATGAGACCAGCTCGGAGGCACCTCCTTTTCTTGTTTCTCCCTCTTTCGTGGGACAAAAATCAGTAATCCTTTTTACACTGTTCTCAGATCCATATTTACTGTTTCCAACTTGTCTGGTGCCAGCTACAGCTCTGTGAGGTTTTGGAGTTTGTTCAGCTAGCTTCTTTCTTTTCTTTTAATTCTCGTTGGGGGTGGGATGGGGGGTGGTGGCTGACTTGATGATTCAAGGTTTAGTTTGGATTGGTTTGCTCTGTCAAGCAACATTCCAAAGAAGTACAAGGAACTAAATGGATAAGCCTTAAATGAGGCGAATTCTTGATAAAGCAAACCAGAACCGTTGACAGCCAACAGTGGGAAGAGGATGATGAAAAACTGTTAACTGTATTTGGATTTATACTCCCTCCCTCCCTCCCTTCCTTCCTAATAACAAAATAACAGAGTCGGAAGGGATCTTGGAGATCTCCCTGCTCAGGCAGAAAAGCCTATCATTTCAAACAAATAATTGTCCAATCTCTTCTTAAAAATCTTCCATGTGGGAGCACTTACAGCTTCTGGAGGCAATCTGTTCTACTGATGAATTGTTGTCACTGTTGGAAGAACAATTCCTTCCTTCCTTCCTTCCTTCCTTCCTTCCTTCCTTCCTTCCTTCCTTCCTTCCTTCCTTCCTTCCTCCTTCCTTCCTTCCTTCCTTCCTTCCTTCCTTCCTTCCTTCCTTCCTTCCTTCTTTCCTTCCTAAAATACAAATGGCTCTCAGAACATGGATTTGCATCCAGCGGTAGAGTGTTTTGATTTGCAGCTAAGTGCTATTAAAAGCTCATCAACTTGCTTAACCTATTTTCAACAGTCCAGACTTTTTAAATTAGGACAAGTTCCCTGCTGTTATTCAGGGTAAACAAAAGCAAATTGAAATGCAGTTGAGTTCACATGTCTTCAAGTTGCCAAGTCCTGCTCTCTATGTATAGGGACGTGGTGGGACAATTCCAGGATTCCTAATCTCTAAAACATCTCCAAATGTGTCCAAAAGAACATTTACTCTCTTTTTTCAACTAGTAGGTCCTGTTCGGATGGAAACAGATGTTTGAGTATTCAACAAGATGCTTTCTTGATAATTCTAATAAAAAACCTGCAGCTAAACCAGTTACAAGAGTGATACAATTCATATGTGGCTAAGTAAGCTTTGTTTACAACAGTCTTGTACAAACCATCAAAAGTTGTCAACAGTAGTAGATCCAGCAAGCCTACATTAAGAGCAGCCTGATTATCTCTTTATCTGCCAAAAGCAGAAGATAAAAAAAAGATTGTATTTTGGGAAAGCATGGTTTCACAACTTGGCTATGATAGAAACAGTTTCTATCTTCCCAGGAAAGCGGTGTGAACGTGTTTAGAAGGGCTGAGCATTTGCAAAGCCTGATTTACATACAGCCCAAAATGGTGAGCGACTTGGCAGAGACATCCACAGCCTCCCACAGTTGTCCTGAAACACCCTCTGATTAGGATTCTCCCCTTAGTAATTTCAGTATTAGGCAGGGACACCTGTTGATTGTGTGCACGATGGAAGCTGTGGTAGCTCACATGCATAACAGCATTTTTCACATTATTTGGGCCCCTCCTCTCATTGTTGCATCAAAGCGACAATCAACTCAAGACATTCTTCCCGTTTAGCATCCACTCATCAACTATATCTGGACCAGTTGATACCATCAGCTCAATCCATGATTCCTGGATTGTCCCACTGCTAAGTTCAAGTGGGAAACATGGAGTTGCATGTTTTGGGACACACAGAAATGTGTGGCATTTGTGGTCTCTCATAAACAAAAATAGAGCCACGTCTTGGCTTAGATAGATAGATAGATGGATAGATAGATAGATAGATAGATAGATAGATAGATAGAGATAGATAGATGATAGATAGAAATAGATAGATGATAGATAGAGATAGATAGATGATAGATAGAATGGTGGATGCAGCTAAAAACTCAGCACCCTCTCTTTGAGTACCCACAATTTTGCACATTCCAAAGACACAATTGATAACAGCAAAACAGGAAGAAGACAAAGAGAAAACCACAAAGTTTTAAGAACTCAAACTCCTAGAAAGGTACAAATGGAGTATTTTTTTCCCTCCTCCCAGGAACCTTCATTTCCTCTTTGGACATCTTTTAACAGCAGCTTGAGGTTATTATCCGGGACTCTGATTTTGTTTTTCCAATAGCGAATTCCCTGGGATGATATATCCTCGCCATTAGGAGTTTAGTGCTGGTTAGTTGTCTTTGGCGGTTTGATGTTGCCCTTTTAAAAGTCGGCTTAGCCTTATCGTTCCGTTTCCATGAGGTTCATATTTCACCCCTCCGGTGCCTTTAGATGTTTAATACACGGGACACAAATTAAGGCTGCCTGTTTGTTTATATTAGCGGGACCTCTTTCCTCTGCTCAACATTCTCAAATGTTCTTTGGTTGGAGCAAAGTTATCTAATGTAATCCACTCTTCTCTTAAGAGGGATATTCCACTTTGTTCATAAGCGCATAACATAACTCTAGTCCCCGGTGATTTCGTTGTGAAATGAAAACCCAGACACTCATCCAGATGTCTTAGAAGATAAGGGAAGGCCTAATCCTTCTGTCACAGAGGACTTCAGGAGTAGAAATTCACCTATACATCATCACATCCTTATTAGCTTGGACCATTACAATCCCAAGACAAACATTTTCCACTGGTCCCGCGCTGAAGCTTAGCAGTGTTAAGAAAACAGCCCCTGGCAAAAGTGTTATTTTAGGCTGAAACAAAAGTTGACATGAATGGCAATAGAAACAGAGCAGTATTGTTTTCCTTTTTTTCGGGGCAAACCTATAACTAGTCTTAAATGAAAATCCAAGGCACCTTTAGATGTAAAAAGGCCCTCGCTCCCGAGATGGGCTGATCGGATGTCAGGAGGCTCCCTTTGTGGGTTCAAATTCCAAAGCCCCTTGTCTTAAGCAGTTGGGATGCATGAAGTGGGGAGGGGGGGAAGGGGGGACAATTAAGTCCGGAGAAGCTGAAAGCTCCCTCTGATTAAAACCCGAGATGCTGATTGACTTTGAAAGAGGGGAATCCCTTCCAGTTCAAAGAAAGGCAGAGAGAGGGGAAAAGTTAGAGGGGCATCTGTGGCATTCCCAGGAAACCTGCCATTTGAGAAACCACAGACAGGGAATCTGGTGTTTGGGGAGAACAGCAAACCTTGTCTCAGTCATAGAGAGAGAGATTTTCTGCACTCTGGAAAGAGGGCAGAAAAGAGCAACGAAGATGATTAAGGGACAGAAGGTTAAAACATATAAAGAACGGTTGTGGGAATTGGGTATGGCTAGTCTAGAGAAAAGAAGGACTAGGGCAGTGGTGAAATCCATTTTTTTTTACTACCAGTTCTGTGGGCGTGGCTTGGTGGATGTGGTGTGGCTTGGTGGGTGTGGCTTGGTGGGCGTGGCAGGGGAAGGATACTGCAAAATCCCCATTCCCTCCCCACTCTGGGGCCAGCCAGAGGTGGTATTTGCCGGTTCTCCGAACTACTCAAAATTTCCGCTACTGGTTCTCCGGAACCTGTCAGAACCTGCTGAATTTCTCCCCTGGACTAGGGGGTGACATGATAGCAGTGTTCCAGTATTTAAGGGGTTGCCACAAAGAAGAGGGGGTCAACTTATATTCCAAAGCACCAGAAAGCAAGACAAGAAGCAACCAATGGAAACTAATCAAGGAGAGAAGCAACCTAGAACTAAGGAGAAATTTCCTGACAGTTAGAAGAATTAATCAGTGGAACAATTTGCCTCCAGAAGTTTTTGGTGAATGCTCCAAAACTGGAAGTTTTAAAGAAGAGATTGGACAGCAGTTTGTCTGAAATGGGATAGGATCTCCTGCTTGAGGAGGGGGTTGGACTAGAAGACCTTCAAGGTCCCTTCCAACTCTGTTATTCTGTTATTTCTGGTTCCATCCATCACTTTCTGCCCAGTTTTAGTTAGTTTGCAATTGTATTTTGAAGCTTGGTTTCATCTATTCCAGCTATGGACATAATCTCTTATCAGAGGATGGAGACTCAAAGGCATCTCCAGCTGTGTTTCATAAATGAAGTTGTCATAGAGTTGTCCATTTCTTTGTTGAGGTTCCTCAAGTCACTGCTATCTTTAGCTTGTAAGGAGATTGCCGAGCCTGTCCTTCGTGCGTGAAAAGTTGCATAATGTTTAACAGAGATGACTTTATCAAACCATCCATTCAACCTTTCGTTTTGACCCTGGTTAGAATCTCTGTTTAGATTTGCTTTCACTCCAAGAAGCCCCCTTCTCCCTTCTCTTAATTGAAAACATTGCCCCCACAGGCATTTTCTGGATTTCTCTGTTTAGTTGACAGTAGAGACGAAGGAGAGAGGCATCAGTGTCTTGTTATCCAGATGACAACTCCCAGGATTGTTTCAGGCTTCTTTCTTCTTCTTGTCAGTCTCTCAACACTGGGTAGTTGTTCTACAGATTTGCTCCGTGCAGAACTGGATCAAAACATTTTACCGAGGTAAAACAGGAAGATGCCTCCTCTTTCTAGCTGAATTTTTCTTTAGTGTTCTTGACAGTTTTGGAACACAACAAGAACATCTTGAGGTGGTTGAGGACAGGCTTTGTGGCACATAAGTTTCTTTTGTGATACTCCTGCTGTCGTCCCTCAGTAGCTATTGTTGTTGAGGGAACACATTATCTGCCTAATAGTAGGAGTGGCGGTGGCTGTAGGCGAGATTTTTGGGGATAAAAATTTAGAAACTCTAAAGCAGTGGTTCCCAACATGGGGGCAATTTAAACCTTGTTTAAACCAAGTTAATGGCCCTTTAGGCTTCCTCCATGTGAGTAGAGTTCACTTTTTGAGTAAAGTAAGAATTATATGTCATGGGAGGAGGGGGCATCAGGATTTTAGAGATGCTTAGGTGAGGCATGGCCAAAAAAAGGTTGGGAACCACTGGTCTAAAGCAATCAGCAGTGATCAACTACAGAAAGGCAGTACCGATCTATTGGCTTGTTTTATAGCCTTTCAGTACACGTGGTTCTTGACTTACCACAGTTCGTTTAGTGACCATTCCAAGTTACAACAGCTCTGGAAAAAAAGTGACTTATGACCGTTGCAGTTTCCCAGGCTCATCAGATCACCTTTTGGGATCTTCTGACAAGCCAAATCAATGGGAAAGCCAGATTCACTTAACAACCTTGTTACTAACAACTGAGGTGATTCACTTAACAACCGTGGCAAGAAAGGTCATAAAATAGGGGAAAATTCGCTTAGCAACTGTCTCACTTAACAACAGAAACGTTGGGGCTCAATTGTGGTCAAAAGTCAAGGACTACCTGTATATATATAAAGTCTGCTCTTCCAATGATCCAATTATCTAAATGGATAACCTTCATAAAGACACCTGATCAGTAGTGGGTTTCAAAAAAATTTTATTACCGGTTCTGTGGGCATGGCTTGGTGGTCGTGACATTACTTGATGGGCGTGGCTTGGTGGGCATGGCAGGGAAAGGATACTGTAAAATCTCCATTCCCACCCCACTCCAGGAGAAGGTTACTGCAAAATCCCCACTTCTTCCTGATCAGCTGGGACTTGGGAGGCAGAGAATAGATGGGGGCGGGGCCAGTCAGAATTTTTACTACCGGTTCTCCAAACTGCTTAAAATTTCCGCTACCAGTTCTCCAGAACTGGTCAGAACCTGCTGAAACCCACCTCTGGACCTGACTATATGTAGAATTGGTGGAAACCTCAATATTTTCTGTCTATTCTGAGAAATACCCATGGTCAATTTGAGAAGACACAAAACCTTTGAAATGGTGACGGACCAAGGATAAGTACTTGGAGTTCTTCATGACATACATGTTCTTCCGGGTCTTCTTAAAGCCAGAAAAACAACAATAAAAGGATTACAATGTCTGATTCCGCCTCCTTTGTGGTTTGAGTATTCATAATCTTGGAGGTGAAGAAAAATGTTGTAGACTACATGTTTCCTGCTTTAGACTTCTTCCCATTCAAATGGAGAGGTATAATTAACTTAATGATTCATTAGCATCCACCCCATGTTTTACTACTTTATATAAGCACTTAGGAAACCAGAGTGACTATCTTTCAAATTAGCATGTGGGAAAAGTTCCTCTACTCATTTAAATCGTTGCAATAGCTTCTATCAAACTAGAACATGAGAGGACAATCAACATTTGATTGGATTAGGTATTGTTTAGCTTCTGTTCTTGCTATTATGGAACTTCCATACTTTGCAGGTTTCACCCTTTCCCCCAAGTTCTGGTTTTCTTCATTCCTTGTGAGGAAATTTTGAGCAGTATCCTTTCAGTAAATGGTGATCTCTGATCACATCCACGTATTATCTTATATCTGGGCTAGGACACCTTGCTCAGGGAAATTATGTACCAACGTAACGAAGAAGCTACATCTGCATTCAAAACCAAAGAGGTATTTGAGGGTTCAATAAATGGAAGGAGCAGGCCAGAGATGCTTCTGGTGTCACTGAGAACATGATCAAAATTATTTATTTATTTATTAAGAAGATTTGAGGAGCTGCCCAACTCACTCACAGTGACTCTGGGCAGCTTACAGAAAACCCCAAATTCAAAATCCAATAAAGCCGTACATCACCCTCAGGTCCCTAGGTCAACTGACAAAACTATAACTTCAGGATCTTTTGAAAGAGTGTCAAGGTAGGGGCCGGTCTTATCTCTGCAGGGATGATGCACCACATAAAGGGGACTACCACAAAGAAGGCTCTTCTCTTCTTTTTGGTCCCACTAAGTGAACTTTCTTAAAAGAGGGGACCCATAACATCCCCTGCCTCCCCATTCTGGTGGGTTGGATAGATATAACTGTGGTCCTTCAAATAACTTGGTACCACCTTTGTAGAACTCTGAATTAAGTGAAACATTTGACAGTCATGCTGTCACCTGAAGCCGATAGCTATAGGAAAAGACCAGGCTGAGCCTGAGGGAGGAGTAAAACGTGTTATCAGTTTGGAATCCCTTCACACTCACAAGAGATGAATTCAACTCCAGCCCACCTTGAATTCCATTGAATCTTATCTCCCGCAAATTTGCCTTGACCATTAATAGTTCAGATTCTTGTAGAGAGATAGCACGGAATAAACTCATGCTCATTTGAACAACTCTGATTTCTTGCGCCTGACAATTGCTCTCCTATCACGGTTTGGAGAAGACCATCCAAGTGACAGTTCCCTAATTTAACTATCACAGGACCCATGTTTCAGGAGCCAAAACATCTTCATCACATGAAGTAGGAAAAAGGGATCATTCAAGGTGATGACATTGTTCCCAGCCAAAGGAGTCCAAGTTTTCTGGATAAAGCTTGTACGAACGAAAGCTGGACCATATTTTTAGCATCGCAAAAACAGAAGAGGAGATATAAATTTTTAATGCGCCTGGATTAGCATAAAGGCTTAGGTTATTTTCAGTAGCTTTAAAAAAACACACACAGACAAAAACCAACCCAATTATTGCTTTGGGATGTTTGTAGATATGAAAACATGTATTTCCATGTAACAAGCCAAACAGCTTCACGTTCTCTTCCATCCACTTGATTGGAGCGAGCTCTATAATTGACATAATTACATACCTTGTATTAAAGCTAATCTTGTCTAATGTAACAAAGGACATCCAATATTAGGTCACATTTATTTTTTCATTCTCTGACACAACAAATGGACTTAATTGGGACTTTCTGCTGGCGTTTGGCATTTCGCAACTGGTGAATTTTTGTTTCGGAGAGGAACACTGAAATATTTCCAGGCAGAAAAAGGGAAAAAAAAAACCCCCACACCTAAATAAGAAATGGGAGTTTGAAATAAATATTGATTAGATAATAATTAAAGTTATCAATTACTGTCAAAGTTAAATGACAGATTATGTAAGTATAATGTAAATATAATGTAACTACCCTGTTTTCCCCAAAATAAGACATCCCTTGATAATAAGCCCAATCGGGCTTTTGAGCGCATGGCAATAAGGCCAAGCACTTATTTCAGGGTTCCAAAAAATATAAGACAAGGTCTTATTTTCGGGGAAACACGGTAGTATAGTTAAAATGACTGTTATAGTTGTTATAAAGGATAGAAAGGATAGAAAAGATAGAAAGAAGAGTGAATTACAAAAGTAGAATACACATGCCGACACTGAAGGCTGTAAAAATGTGATGCATTGTTATGTTTGTCTTGTTTTTTATTGTTTTTTACCCCTGTATTTTCTATTTTTAAAGGTGAAAAATGCTTAAAAACTATTTTTTTTAAAAAAAAAAACACACACCAATTGTTTGCATTCTGTGCTTTTTCCTCCTTCCCCAAAACCTTACCTCTAATTTACATAGGCATCATTTGTTATATCTAGTAAACTACTAAAAGCTTTTTTTTGGGGGAAAAAAAACAATTAAAGGAATCAAATGGTTGACTTCCTCTAGATTTCTCCCAAATCAGTGCTAATTAATATTGCCTCCCTCCTTTTTTTAATGGCCTGGCAAGAAGGCAGCATTTAAACAAATCAATTATGAATGATTTTCTCCGTGTAAACATTTAAACAGCCTCAGGGTTAGCTGAATGTAAAAGAACAGTTCTAGAAAATGGCAGGCTATCCTAAGGTCAGGTTATCGCCATTAATGATGGCAGTGCGCTAACAAAACGTCTGCTTTTGGGTGGTAGAATTTCCTTAAAGACTAAACAAAGTGCTACTGATAATGACAAATAGATCCCCCCCAAAAAAATTACCAAAAAAAAAAAAAAGGCAATTTGTCCAGTAATGATTGGATAAAATGGATGACTTTAATGGTGGTTAACTTTTGAAGCACTTTAAGGGAGCAAGATGTAGAATATGAGAATGGATCCCTGGATGCCTGTAGCTGCTCTGTTTTTCTTGGTCCCCTTAGATTTCAGGGGACGTTTGCTTTACTGGGAGAGCAAGTGGGCAGAGCAAGTGGTTTGAGGTTTGAAATCAATCTCCGGAGATGATCAAGGTAATCCCTTGACAAGAAGATCCTCCTTCAGTTGGAAAAAGAGAAACTATACAGCAGCCTATATTATATATAATAAGCAGATAAGGACCAGAAAGATAAATTATATATATATATATATTATATCACACTTATGCACTCCCAAACACCATAATGCTATCCTCTCAAAATTCAAATGATCCCTCCATCTCAGCCAACTCCTCCTCCTCCTTCCTCCTCCTTCTCTTTCTCCTCCTTCCTTCTCCTCCTCCTTCCTCTTCTGCCTCCTCCTCTTCCCCTCCTCCTCCTCCTTCTCTTTTTCCTCCTTCCTTCTTCTCCTCCTCCTCCTCTTTCTCCTCTTTCCTCCTCCTCCTTCCTCCTCCTCTTCCTCTCCTCCTCTTCTTCCCCTCCTCCTCCTTCCTCCTTTTTCCTCCTCCTCCCAATTCTCATCATTGAGGTGAAGAGTTGACAAAACTAGAACTCACCATCTCCTGGTGATTGTCCCAGAATCAATCAGCTGCTTTTGTGCCTAAGATTAGGGACTAGAACTCATCTTCTCCTAGCGATTGGCCCAAAGTCATCCAATGGGCTTTCCTGCTAAGGTAGGACCTGTCTCCTGGTTTCTAGCCTAATGCCTTTGCCACTAGATTAGACCAAAGAAGGAACAATCCTATTTGTGAACCAAGAGAATAGAGTTTCGTATCAGTAATCGAGATTCAGAAGATGAAGGAATAGCCAGATTGAAAGCATCCAGGAAATCAAACAAAATTTCAAGATTCAAAGCCATGCAGTTACAAAAGAACTTCCAACATGTCCCACTGTTCTTATTAGAAATTTTAAACCAGACACTTGGAGCCTCCACCCTAATTTATCAATCCCTGATCAACTCTGGGTTATTTGGCACCAGTCACCTACTCCCTGTTTACTCACAAGCCAGTGGGTCCTCCCAGGTGGTTCTCCCAAGCAATCAGACGCTCCACCACTCTGCCTTTGGCTCTCCCCATAACGTCATCAGTGCTCTGGTAGATCTGGAGGCTGGATCGCTGGGGGCTGAGTCAGAGACTGGGTGGAGGACTTTGAACAGAGTTCTGGAAGTAGTTCCTGTGCAATGGTTCAGAATCCTTCCAGCTCCTCTTTCTGCAGACTCTTCTGAAAAGACCATTGGTTAACAGAATAACAAAGTTGGAAGGGACCTTGGAGGTCTTCTAGTCCAACCTCCCTGCTTGGGCAGGAGACCCTATCCTGTTTCAGACAAGTGGTTGTCCAATTTCTCCTTAAAAACATACAGTGGTGGAGCAAACACAACTTCTGGAGCCAAGCTGTTCCTCTGATTAATTGCTCCAACTGTCAGGAAGTCTCTCCTTAGTCCTCCGTTTCCCATGGGAGTTGAAGTTCAACCTTTCAGTGAGGATTGTGTGACACAAGGTTGATCTCGGGGGAGGGGTGAAATCCATCAGGTTCTGACAGGTTCTGGAGAATCAGTAGCAGAAATTTTGAGTAGTTTGGAGAACCGGTAGGGGAAATTTTGAGTAGTTCGGGGAACCAGCAAATACCACCTCTGGCTGGTCTCAGAGTGGGGTGGGAATGGAGATTTTGCAACATCCTTCCCCCAGGAGTGGGGAGGGAATGGGGATTTTGCAGTATCCTTCCCCTGGAATGGGGTGGAAATGGAGATTTTGCAGTATCCTTTCCTTGCCAAGCCCACCAAGCCACACCACGCCCACCAAGCCACGCCCACAGAACCGGCAGTAAAAAAATTTGAATTTCACCATTGTCTTGGGGGATCCTTGATGCTCTCTTACGATCCTGTTGCAGCATCCCTACAGTCACGTGGTCAAAATTCAGACGCTTGGCAACTGACTCATATTTATGATGGTTACAGTATCCCAGGGGGAGGGGGGTTGGTTTGTCACGCGATCCCCTTTTGCAATAAGCCAAATCGATGGGCAAGCCACATCCACTTAACAACCGTGTTCCTAAATTAACGGTTGTGGTGATTCACTTAACCCCCTGCGACCAGATAGGCCATAACCTGCTTGGGCTTGGGAGAGGGGGTTGGATTAGATGATTTACAAGGTCCCTTCCCACTCTGTTACTCTGGTTCAATCGTGGTCATAATTCGGTGATTACCTGTCCTTTTTTTTTTCTCCTTTGTGCTCATTCCATCTCTTACTGGCTCAATCCATAAAAGGCAGGAGATAATAGAGAAGATTGAGATCCAAACAGAGGTGGGTTTCAGCAGGTTCTGACCAGTTATGGAGAACCGGTAGCGGAAATTTTAAATAGTTTGGAGAACCGGTAGTAAAAATTCTGACTGCCTTCGCCCCCATCTAGTCTCTGCCTCCCAAATCGCAGCTGATCGGGAGGAAATGGGGATTTTGCAGTAAGCTTCCCCTGGAGTGGGGTGGGAATGGAGATTTTACAGTATCCTTCCCCTGCCATGCCCACCCATCCACGCCCACCCAGCCACACCACACCCACAGAACCGGTAGTAAAAAATTTTGAAACCCACCACTGGATCCAAACTCTTCGTTTTATTGCAAATTGAAGGATTGGAAGCAGGCGGGAGGGGCCTTACTTTTGCAATTTTAACGGAAGCTCAACTAATGGTGTTCACCGGAGCCTTTCCTCCTTTTCCTCCCTCCCCCTCACCCCCGTCTACCTGTGGCAGCATTATTCATTGGGGAGAGTACCCCAGGCAAAAAATTTCGCTTAGTGTTGTGCTGGCTCCTGTTTAGTTTTTAATAAATTAAATTCTTTCTATTGGTGCAATATTCCTTAGACAAGCACTTCCCGGAGAGGCTGGAGATGAACTTAAGGAAATTAAAAGCTCTTCCTGCTGTATAGCAACATTGCAGGCGGGGGGGTGGGGTGGGGTGGGGAAATCCACTCATTTATTCCATTTTGGTTGGAATAATTTTCCTTTTATTTTAAAAAAACCCACCTATTGCTGTTCTTTATTAAATACTGTACCTGGCTTTTTCCTGTGCAGCTACATCTGTTGCAACTTGGTAGAGTAAGTCGCTTTGAGCAAGATGGATGGATTCTCTGGAGCTGTAGGATACCTGTTTTCTCTCTCGTTTAGTGAACAGGCGATGCTTAATGGATCTGTCATTTTAAATAACATTAGTCTATCTTGTAAATAAAAGGGAGCCGGTGGGGAAAAAAAATGCAAGCGTGAGACATGCCAAGGGAAGCCTTCATTCATGCTTAAAGGCGGAGGAAGGAACAACAAAAAACGAGGGTTGCTGGAAGTAGAAAAATTCTTTGGATTGTTTTGACAGCTTCACTGGTAGGGTGTCTTCAACAACAACCTACACAAGCAGCATGCCAGATGCAGATGGGCCTTTGTGCAATTCGCTCTCTCTGTCTCTGAGAAAGGAAGGAAGGAAAGAAGGAAGGAAGGAAGGAAGGAAGGAAGGAAGGAAGGAAGGAAGGAAGGAAGGAAGACAAAGAAAGATGGGATGGATGGATGGATGGCTGACTGACTGGATGAAGGAGGGAAGGAAGGGGAAGGGAAGGAAGAGAAAGAAAGGAAGGAAGGAAGGAAGGAAGGAAGGAAGGAAGGAAGGAAAGACAAAGAAGGATGGGATGGATGGATGAAGGAGGGAAGGAAGGGGAAGGGAAGGAAGAGAAAGAAAGAAAAAAGAAAGAAAGAAAAATAGAAGAGAACTGGAAAGAAAGATGGGATGGATGGTTGGATGAAGGAGGGAAGGGGAGAGGAAGGGAAGGAAGGAGAAGGGAAGAAAGGAAGAGAAAGAAAGGAAGGAAGGAAGGAAGAAAGAAAGAGAAAGAAGAGAAAGACAAAGAAAGATGGGAGGGATGGAGGAAGGAGGGAGGGAAAGGGGGGAAGGAAGGAAGGAAGGGAAGGAAGGAAGGAAGGAAGGAAGGAAGGAAGGAAGGAAGGAAGAACAGAGGGAAGGAAGAAAAGAAAGGTAATAATGATTTATATTATCCACAGCTCGAAAGATTATAATTCATAAAAATGAGAAGAAACTCCAGTCCTATGCATATATGTATAGGAGGGGTGTTATTTCATGCTCTTTTAAGCCCTGAGATGACTTCAGCGGTAGGGGGGGTGGGGAAGTCTAACTGCAAAAACAGTAGGGAGAAATAAAACTGAGCTTAAGCAAAAGAAAAAAAAAGGAAAGAAACTAGAATGTTGGCCAAAACCTTTTGTCGATTTCACCGATAGCCCTCTCTGATGCAAATTGGCCTCTTTTAACGGCAACAAGAGAAGGAAAAAAAAAAAAACCCACGGGGTAATTTATATTTTCTTCCTAAAAAAGAAAAAAAAGAAATTATTTTAGCTTAGAATTCCAATGTGTTCCTTATTACACGCTTTCACAATTGGGTGATGTCCTCCCGCTTGTAACATGTGAGCTGATTTAAAACGTCAGCGCAAAACAGCCAAAGGGCAAAAAAGGAAGAGTGGGTACCCAGGATGGATTAAGTTTAAAAGCAATCATCATAGAAGCAAATAAGACATTAAAAAAAAATTATTAATAATCGTCGTAAAGCAGGCCTGCCCACCAGGTAAAACAAAAATTCCTCGCTATCGGTTTGCTAACTGCAGCTTTCTTTTTATGTACGAGTTGCATTAAATGAGGCATTTAATTCAGCAAACCTTACAGTCCGATTCCTTTGGAAAAAAAAAAAAGAGAGAGAGAGAGACTGGGTTACTTCAATTTGTAGCAAACCGTCCCCTTCTGATCAAAGGCTTGCAAGTCGATTCCAACATACTGCTTAAATTAGGCTAACACCAAAGTGTTTGGCTCTGGGACAATATTTGGAATGTCTTTACCAAAAGCAAAAAAAAAATAAAAAAATAAAAAATTCCTTTGCACATATGGTTCCAATAGCCATAATGCCAGCCGTATTTTTTTTAATGGGCTGACAAGGAGCTACGGCATAATTCTTTGACTCCCCCCACTCAAAAAGAAAAAAAGGGGAAAAAAATAGAATCGCTCCCAAAAGTTCTCGTGCTGTCACCCACAAAGTAGTTAGGATATTTCTTCCTTTCTTTTTTCTCTCTCTCCCCCCCTCCCTTTGGCTTCCTTAATAAAGTTCTTGAATGGAAGGCTTGTATGGGCTTCCTTGGCCTGCTGGTTATTAATCTAGGCATTCGTCATGAAAGGCTCACTTATATTTCTTTGGAAAATGGTAGAAGGCAACCTTATTTCACAATAAATAAGCCCAGTTTGGTGATTAAGGG
>NW_027256893.1:21773670-21846610 GCF_029215685.1 Pituophis catenifer annectens
GGCCTCCGGTGGATATATAGCTCTGCGGAGGCTTCCAGTCACTTAGATCTTCATTGTTTAATCCAAGGACCAAACACGTATTTTTGAGCCAATATACATAAATAATGTCGTCCTTCAGTTCAGAAGAAGCAAAGCTATAATAAACCGATTTGCGTATCAGAGAGAAGGGAGTCTGTCAACGATAGTTTGAGTGCCAGACTCCCGTGAAGAATAGAATAGAGTAGAGTAGAGTAGAGTAGAATAGAATAGAATAGAATAGAATAGAATAGAATAGAATAGAATAGAATAGAATAGAATAGAATAAACAAAGTTGGAAGGGACCTTGGAGGTCTTCTAGTCCAACCCCCTGCCCAGGCAGGAAACCCTACACTACTTCAGACAAATGGTTATCCAACATCTTCTTAAGAGTTGAATCCAGCCAGCTTCTCAGTAAAAACAAAGACCCCGCTTTCGCACATTCAGAGAACACGAGACGAGGGCTGGATCAGCATTGTAGTTCTCCTCCACGGGCTGGCTTGGGGGCGGGAGATGGGATGGACACCTCATGCAGCACCCTGCCGGCCAAAACAGGGCAAGGGGGGGGGCTATACGAGGTCCCCTGTGTCCTGTTTTTGGCCTGGATGGTCTCCTGCAGCACTCTGCCGGCCAAAATGGGGCATGTCCCCCCCACATCCCATTTTGGCTGCCAGAAGCACTGCGGGCCAGTCCTTTGCTATTTCCAGGCCGCCCCCGCAGGCCAGATTTAAGCACCCCGCCAGCCAAATCTGGCCCGTGGGCCTTGAGTTTGACACCCCTGTGCTAGATGGATCTCTTTAGGATCGTCATAAATATGAATCAGTTGCCAAGCATCTGAAGTTTGATCATGTGATGCTACAATGGTCATAAGCGTGAAAAACGCTTCAAGTCACTTTTTTCAATACTCTTGTAACTTTGAGCTGTTGTTAAAGACTACCTGTACTACACCGAAACTTGGCAATCGGCTGTTATAAAATATATACACCACTGTAATAACCTTGAACGCAATCCGTTTGTAACTCTTTTTACCGGCCATCTGTGCTCTGCCATTGGATACGCTTTGGGATAAAACATTTGAATTCACAGGCGCCGTTTTGTATCGGGTATTATAAAACCTAGAATTTGCGAACCTCTCTTGCTGGTTCATAAAACGAAGACGTGATTATGACAGTGAGGAGAAAGCAGAATTTTATTTTCCTGCTAAGGAACGTTTTGCCTGCTAAAAATAGAATCGGCCATTCTGCTGGATTAAAACACCGCATTTAAAGATTATTATTACTATTATTATTACTATTTCTTTTTTCCTGAGCATGAACACATTCTAAATTCCAAGTGGATTGGTCCATATGAGGGTGTGTGAAGAACAGATAAGCATAAAATAGACCGCATATATTTCCTACGTAGCTTTGATAGCAAACCTCAAGGTTCCTGTGTGTATTTTTAAACTCTTTCTAATCTCGGTATAGTTTGTTTCCACATTGCAAAAAAAAAAAAGAAAGAAAGAAAATAGAATATATATTTTTTTTTAAAAAAGAAAGCTGGGTCCAAACTAATCAGAGCAATTTGATAAATATTTGTAGTATGGCCCAGACTCTGTTGGGACATGCTCACTTCACTTCAACAAGTTAGTGGGTTTTGTTTTGTTTTTTTTTAAAAAAAATGGCTCCGGCAACTTAGTTTGAAGTTTGAAATCCCGGCATGAAAAAAGGAAAGGTTTTCTCTTTTTACAGAGGCCTTTGCAAATCTGAAGGCATGCATTTAACTCTTTAACATCCCTTCCTTCCATTGCTTCGGAAGTTGTGGGAGCTTCATCACTTGAGACTTTCCAGAAAAGATCGGACTGCCATTTGTCAGACATGGTGTAGGGCAGGGATGGCTAACCTTTTTGCTCTTGCGTGCCAAAAGTGGGGGGAGTGTGTGGGGGGGGTCACGCACAGTGTCTGCCGACACCCATAATTCAATGCACCCTGCCCCCCGGGCATGCATGCACGACCCCCCGCTTTTGGCATGTGATGGCCCGGTGGGTCCGGTAGGCCCATTTTTCACCCTCCCCAGGCTCCAGAGTCTTTCTAGGAGCCTGGGGAGGGTTAAAACGGCCTTCCCCATCCCTGCGGAGGCCCTCTGGAGGCCAGAAGCAGCCCATTTCCTGACTTTCTGTGGGCCCGGAACGCCCAAAAATCAGCTGGTTGGCAAATGCATGGGCAATGCATGAGCTGAGCTAGGGCAATGCTCGCGTGCCCACAGATATGGCTCCGTGTGCCACCTGTGGCACGCATGCCATAGGTTCACCATCATGGGTATAGGGTTTGCTTGAGCGGGGGGTTGGACTAGATGACCTATAAGGTCCCTTCCAACTCTGTTAATCTGTTAAATCTGCTTTTACAATGTGGATCCCTGGGGAATCCACTTCTTTCAGCGTGAGGGTTTGGGAAAAAGCAAAAATTGGGATTTTCCTAAATAAACGGCAGCCGCAATTTTAGGATGTGACAGCTGCTCCTGTAATATAACCTCGAATCTCTGACAGCTGCGTTGGTTTTGGTTTTATCCTCCAAAAAAAAATCTTTGGACTCCAAAGATACCTTTGCGGTTACAGGAAGTCCTCGACTTTCGACCACAATGGAGCCCAACATTTCTCTTGTGAAGTGAGTTTTGCCCTGTTTTACGACCTTTCTTGCCGTATTTGTTAAGTGAGTCACTGCCGTTGATTAGTCAGTAACCTGGTCGTTAATGAATCTGGCTTCCTCGTGGACTTGGCTTATCAGATGGTCGCAAAAGGGGATCCCATGATCCCGTGACCTTGCAACCATCATAAACATGAGCCAATGGGGAAATCAGATTCACTTTACAACTGTGTTGCCAAGCACCTGATCACGTAAACGTGGGGATATTGCATTGGTCGTAAGTGTGAAAAATGGTCCTAAGCCAGTTTATTGAGTGCTTTTGTAACTTCGAAAGGTCACTAAACGAATGTTTGTAAGTCAAGGACTGCCTGTATCTCCTTTGATAGAATCTCTCTGGTCCATGCAGTCATGGAGAAGCTGAATTGGATGGAAGATCTCAGACCATTAGAGAGAGATGTTCCTCATTTTATGGAGCTCATCTTGTGGACCTTGTCTTAATTCTTACAGGGACCCAGACAACTTTCTTCTTGCTGGAAGTCCCTAGATGGTGCCAATCTTTTGAGGTCCCCTGACCTCCTTTCCTTCTCACTTTCTGGAAAGTTCTGAAGATGGTTGGTTTTCATGAGGCAACGGAATCTGGTTGTTAGTTTGTTGAGGAGATTCTGTTGGAATCAGATGGTTGGATTTTATCTCGAGTTCTCTGAGTGACGTTAATGCTTTTATTCTTTTATAGTTTAATCGGATTCTTCTAAACTACTTAGAGACTTGGGAGCTTCACAATATATGCAATTATGGGGGGGGGAATTAAATAAATTAAAATGCTGTTGTTAGCGAGACTGGTTTGCTTGTTTGTTATTATATATTCTGTGTCTGTAATCTTGCCATTTCAGCTTTCCTTGGAAATTCAAATGTTTCTAAATATAGTGATAGAGTTGTCCATTTGACCTAAAATACCTAAAATGTATATTCCGTTCTATAGCATAGAAGAAGATGTGTAGAGTGAAAATAGCCAACAAAAAAATAAATAAATCCACTTTCTATTGGGAAAAAAAATACTTCAGAATGTGTGTTTTAGGCGAAACAGCACAACTATTAGGAGAAATGTGTACAAAAAAACTGTAATTTTAATGACTTTAAGAATCAAACTCCTGTAGATAGATGGCCCAAGCTTAATATTGCAGGAATTAGAAACTATGAAAAACAGAATGGATATTATTTCCTTCCATGTTAAGCTGCTACTGAAGCTTATAGGCAGATGGTAGGTGGATGACAGACAGATAGACAGATCAATGGATAGATTTTTACCACTTTTTCTTTTAACCTGTATCATAAATGTATGTGCTTGCATTTGATCTGTAATTGTATGCGGATAAAATCAAGAAGTTGATAGCCCACGGATTATTTTTGGAATGGAGACGATATATGCAATTAGCTTGGGAGATCCTGGGGAAATCCTGAAGGACCACATGAAAATCTGATTGTATTAAATTATTGCAAAATTCCAAATGTCTGGATTAAAATTTCAGGGGTGTTCTACTCCATCCATCCTTCTCCTCCTCCCTCCTTCCCTCCTTCCTTCCTTCCTTCCTTCCTTCCCTTCCTTCCTTCCTTCCTTCCTTCCTTCCTTCCCTCCCTCCCTCCCTCCCTCCTCCCCCTCCCTCCCTTCCTCCTTCCTTCCTTCCTTCCTTCCTTCCTTCCTTCCTTCCTTCCTTCCTTCCTTCCCCTCCCTCCCTCTCTCCCGCCTCCCCTTCCTCCCTCCTCCCTCCCTCCCTCCCTCCCTCCCTCCCTCCCTCCTCCCTCCTTTCCTTCCTTCCTTCCTTCCTTCCTTCCTTCCTTCCTTCCTTCTTCCGGAAGCACAGAACCACAAAAGGGAGAAATATATGCCAGACTTCTTAGGAGTCGTTAATTGCAGCCCCAGCTTTGCCTATGTAGGTAGAGTTATTATTTTGTACCAATGTAGGCAGTAATAAGCACCAGTAAAGTGCTACATTGCAGGACGAAGACGCTTCTTTGGCGAAAGGATGGAGAGATACAGGGTAACCTGTCACCCAGTCCATTGGTGTCTCCTAATTCCAGCTGAAAGCCTCTTGTTGTCTCATTGTACATTATGTAACTCTATCTACTCAAGACTGTGCTTGACCAGTTCCATAGAGGCCAAATTACATTCAACATACGGTAATTTTATAGTGAGGTGTCTGAGCTTCTCAAGTTTAGGTTATTGAAGGGAGAGCAAAGATAATGGTTTCAGATAGAATTGAATGTTAAAGCTTCATTCCTGATAAAGGGATGACTGAACCATACCCTTGCAATATGTGTGTTTCTCTGGTCAACAAGTAACCCACAAGATGTCTTCAACAGTATTTGATAGGAATACTTCACTGTTTTTATTCCAGGAAAAATGAATTCTGGACAAGCTACTTCCCAAACTCCCAGTTATATCTACCTGACTCACCAAAAGTGGGGAAGCATGGTATGTTACGAGTCTTCTCTCTTAAGGAGGTCCATCTGGTGGGACCAAGAGGAAAGGCCTTCTCCATGATGCCTCCCTCCACCATTCCTGAGAAAATTGAGGACCCAGTTGTGGGGGCAATAAGCTGACTTTGTATAAATATACAAAAGGATGAAGGCTATTGCTGAGCGCATTGTAAGCCGCCCTGAGTCTTCGGAGAAGGGCGGCATATAAATCAAATTTTTTTTTAAAAAAATAAGATTTAAGAATATACCGAATCCTATTGGATGCAAAACTGAGGTTGGTCTGAAAGTCCCAACCCAAGCAAAGAACTTTTGAGATCCAAACACAATGAAGAATTGTTTTAAAGGTCTATCAGATGGAGACAGAGAACAGAAAAATCTGGGTATGGGATGTACTTATGGGCAAATGTCTATGGAGATTCTCAGTCTTCCAGGTCATGGTTGTCCCAAAGCAGGGGTGAAATCCAGCAGGTTCTGACAGGTTCTGGAGAATCGGTAGCGGAAATTTTGAGTAGTTTGGAGAACTGGCAAATACCACCTCTGGCTGGTCCCAGAATGGGGAGGGAATGGGGATTTTGCAGTATCCTTCCCCTGCCATGCCTACCAAGCCACGCCCACCAAGCCACACCACGCCAGGCCCACAGAACCAGTAGTAAAAAAAATTGAATTTCACCACTGTCCCAAAGGTGCTTTTTTTCAAGAAGCAACTGGACTTTCTGGTTTTTCTTTGAAGATGTTTTGTTTCTCATCCAAAACTTTCCCACCAGAGCTGAAGAAGCTTCTTGGATGAGAAGCGAAACATCTTCAAAGAAAAACCAGAGAGCCCAGTTGCCTCTTGAGAAAAAAGGCACCTTTGGGACCTACTTATGGGCAAGTTATATGACACAGTGAGAATGGACGCAACCCAATTGCGGTATTTCCAGCTTCTAATCCCCGTGGTCTTTCACTGGCTTGATAAATAGACCTTTAAAAACAATTATGTGGACTTCAGATCAGTGGACACTTTGGAAGTCCACTGTTAGTAATATAGCAAACTTGACACCTCTGTTGAAGGTTTCGGTCAACATGCAACCTCTCCGTTGTCATCTCTTAAAACAAACTCTTGTTTTTCTGCGCCCTGCAGGAAGAGAGCCCCCCCCCAGTCAAAAGTGAGTGTGTTTCTTGTCCCCAGCTGCCACTGCTAAAAGAGAGAGAGAGAGAGAGAGAGAGAGAAAGAGAGAGAGAGAGAGAGAGAGAGAGAGAGAGAGAGAGAAGAAAAGAAAAAAGCAGGCCAATTTAACATAACACTAATTCTTTCTCTTGACTAAGGGCAGTGATGAAATTCTACCTCTTCACTTTAAAGCAGAGACAGCTGTTGGTAGCTGCTATAGGCAGGCCAATTCCCCCCCCACCCCTTCCCCATCCCAAATATGCATGTACAACAGAACTCTCTGGATATATGTTGTACTACCAAACCGCAAAAATCCTTCCAAACATATTAATTATTTCAATGGGAACGTCTTGAGGTTGTTTTTTTTCCCCCTTACAATTTGGACTGCCTTCGGCGATGTTGTCTTGAAAAAAAGACCATTTTGGATTTGTGCGCATGAATGCATACATGTGTCTTTGCTGTTCTATGGAGATTCTCAGTCATCCAGGTCTTGGTTGTCCCAAAGGTGGACAACCTGGAAAAGCTTCTTGGATTAGAAGTGAAAGGTCTTCAAAGAAAAACGAGAAAGCCCAATTGCCTCTTGAAAAAGCACCTTTGGGACAGCCATGACCTGGAGGACTGAGAATCTCCGTAGACGTTCCTTTGAAAATGTTTTGCTGCTCATCAAAGTAGCTTCTTCAGTTCTGAAGAAGAAGAACTGAAGAAGCTTCTTGGATGAGAAGTGAAAGGTCTTCAAAGAAAAACCAGAAAGCCCAATTGCCTCTTGGAAAAAGCCCCTTTGGGACATGTGTCTTTGCTGTTCCCCATGTTCAACTCATGGTTTCATTCTGTTGCACAATGCTGCACCGTCATTGATAGATGCTGGACTTATGTTGGTTTTTCACACTTACAACTCTTGTAGCATCCCTGTGGCCATGTGATCAAAATTCAGATGGTAGGCAACTGACTCGTATTTATGACGGTCGCGGTGTCCTGGGGTCACGTGATTCCCTCTTACGACCTTCCGACAAGCGAAGTCAACGGGGAGTCCAGATTCACTTAAGCGTTCCTAACTTCACAATTGCGGTGATTCACTTAACTTCGGTGGCAACCAAGGCCCTAAAATGAGGCAAAATTCACCTAATACACGTCTCACTTAGCAACAGAAATTTTGGGCTCAATTCAGTGGTTGCCTCCAGTTCGGACCGGTTCGCAAGAACCAGTAGTAAAACTGGTAGGAGGCTCTGCCCACTGACCCGGACGTCATCATAGGCGATCTGTGGATGCGCAGAAGAGTGCCTGCGCGGGCACGATGCAAACTGGTAGTAAAGGTAAGTAGAACCCACCCCTGGCTCAATTGTAGTCATAATTCGAGGACTACCTGTCCTTGGAATCACGTCCACATTCAAAGCAGGTTTTCTTAGTGTGTTATTCCACAGAAGAGAGATCACTTTTTTAAAAACAAAATTATCACACCTCAGCAAGAAAGAACTTAGTAGATGAAATGTTGGAGTTTGCCAATTTAAGAGAGAGAGAGAGAGAGAAAAAAATGCATTTATTAAGGAAGCTTTACGGGATTCACAGGTAAGAAGATTGTTGTTCATTACACTTCAGATTAGAAGCAATATCTGGGCTGATTGAAGTACTCTGCAATCAAGATGGATTACCAGACAATCTTTTAAGGCTACAGTAAATATGTCTTCTCAGCCTCCTCTGCAGGAGATTTTTTTCTCTCATTCTAGTTAGAGCAAGAAAGAAAAGTGCTAATGCATATATTGTTCCCTTGCTAAGCCGTATATCTAGTAAGGGAAAGGGAGGGTGGGTGGGTGGGGGAAAGAACAGCTGAGCGAGCCAAATTCTTTATGAACATAACAGCGGAGCAATTAAAACAAATGTGATTTTCCAGATCAAAACTTCTGCCTGCTAATTGCTGTATGGCACCTATCCTAAAACTAGAAGTTTCCCTTCCAGCTGTTTTTGATTTCACGATGCTTTTTTTTGTTTTGTTTTGCAATCTTCTCAAGAGCCAAGAGGGCAATAAGGAGTCTGAAGCACAGGAGGGTTATCGAGGGCTTAAATTTTTTGCCGAAATGCACTGTGACCAGGAAAAGAATCTGTCTTCCGTGCCATTAGCGTTTTTTTTGTGGCAATGTGGTTCCAATGAGGATAATTGATTGGGTTGTGGTGAAGTCTCCTTCAAGCATGGGGCTGTGTGACCATACGTAGACAACCTTGGAGAGACCCCTTGGAGCCCTTCCCACCTCCGATGGTTAGAGCTGAAGGCTATAATGACTCTGTGCACTTAACTAATAGGTACTCTTTGAGGTGATCTATGGCCGCGATGGCGAACCATATCAGTGGGCATGCGAGCTCAGCTCCGGCGTAAATGTGTGCACCAGCAAACTGATTTTCAGGCCTTCTGGGGCCACCGGAAGTCAGGAAACAGGCTGTTTCCAGCCTCCGGAGGGCCTCTGGGCGGGTGGGGAAGGCTGTTTTCACCCTCCCCAGGCTCCTAGAAAGCCTCTGGAGCCTGGGGAGGGCAAAAAAAAATGGGCCTACCAGGCCCACCAGGCCATCATGTGCCAAAAGCAGGGGGGGAGGTTAAGCGCACATGCGCGGGGGATGGATGGGGCGCATAGAATTATGGCTGTGGACACATGCACACGAGACCCCCCCCACGCTCCCCACACTTTTGGCACGCGATGGCCAAAAGGTTAGCCACCACTGATCTATGGGCTAACCCCAAAGCCCTGAACATCTGTCCCAATGGGTAGAACCTGAGATTGTCAAAGCAGGATTATTGATTCCATCGAAGATATACTCCACCATATCCTTCAGGAAAAATTGTGGGGCCTTTCGGATGTGATGGTACGATAGTTCCCAGGATTTTCGATGATCACGCTGGCTGAGGAACATAGGAGCCGTTATCTCAACATATCCGAAGAGATCAAGATTTTTGATTTGAAAAGAACCATCACTTTGCAAAATGGAGAATAGTAATAAGAATAATTTAGAATGCATCCCTGGTTAACTGGACAATTCGTTTGTCTTCAAAAATATGCCAGGAAACATGATTTGTCTAAAAATTCATGTTATCATTTGGGCTTATAATTAAATTTGTTTTGTTGTTTTTGCCTCTGCAAATAAAAGGTAGGTAGTTAGGTAGGTAGAGATATCTGTCTGTCTGTCTATCTATCTATCTATCTATCTATCTATCTATCTATCTATCTATCTATCATTTAGCTAGCTATCTGATAGATAGATATATAGATAGACAGACAGACAGACAGACAGATAGATAGATAGATATAGATCAGATAGCTAGCTAGATGATAGCTAAATGATAGTTAGATGATAGCTAGATAGCTAGATGGATGGAATGAAAGAAAGAAAGAAAGAAAGAAAGAAAGAAAGAAAGAAAGAAAGAAAGAAAGAAAGATAGATAGATAGATCACTGTCTTGGTTTCATTGTCTCATTTGCAGGTAAAGAAGCTGGGAATACCAGTAACTGAAAATATGTTTGGCCAGTTTGTTCTCAATTACTCTCATCTAGCAAGTGTATTTGCTTCTTCCTATGGTGCATGTCTTGGAGCAGCAAACACCACTCCCTTCTAGTGTTGATGATGTTAGTTAGCTGGGTCATGAAATGTCTGCAAGAAACCAAACTCAGAGAGCACCAAAGCACTCTCTGTTAATCTCCTGATTTTCTTACTCTTTATATTCTGAAAGATGGGGTTTCTGTCTCTTCTATCAACCTGTCAATCACTCTAGCTCATCTCACTCCTCCCATGCCGCCATTTTTTTTTTAACATTTCCATCATCCCTTAATAATGGGAGTGGATTGCAGGTTGAACTTTTGCATCTCCAGATGAAGCTTTGTCAGATCTCAGTTGAAGAACCAGTATGCCTTGAATTTCCATCATGTCGCAATGTGTGCGATTACAACGTTAAGAGCTGCTTCTGTTGCTGTGAAGAAGCCAGTAATTTTTGGTTCCTGTGATTGTGAAACATTTACGTTTCTAAAACAAGAAACATCATACTCATTTTCCTTGGGCATAATATCAAAAGGAGTTATGATGAGGCTGGAAACGTGATATTTCCTTTCAGAACTAAAAGCAGAATCGTCGTCCTTTGTGCTTTATGCAGCTAACAGAATAACAGAGTTGGACGGGACCTTGGAAGACTTCTAGTCTAACCTCCTGCTCAGACGAATTTCTGAAGTGTTCTACCATTTCAGCTTTCTTAGATTTCCACCCATAGAGGTGTTTGAATGTACTTTCTCTTTAAATATATCTTCTAACCATTATTTAAATGTTATTTAAAAGTCACACTTTAAAACATAGATCAGTCAGACTCTAAGCCGAGCCTTGAATTGTAGGAAAATTAGAGAAAAGCAAACCTTTGATCAGAGTAAGAGAAGCAGAAGGGACCTTGGAGCAGTGGTGGAATTCAAATTCTTTTACCATTGGTTCTGTGGGCGTGGCTTGGTGGACGTGGCTTAGTGGACATGGCAGGAGAAGGATACTGCAAAATCTCCATTCCCAACCCACTCCAGGGGAAGGATATTGCAAAATCCCCATTCCCTCCCCACTCTGGGGCCAGCCAGAGATGGCATTTGCCGGTTCTCCAAACTACTAAAAATTTCTGCTACCGGTTCTCCAGAACCTGTCAGAACCTGCTGGATTTCACCCCTGCCTTGGAGGTCTTCTAGTCTAATCTCCTGCTCAGGCAGGAAACCCTATACCATTTCAGACAAATTTGTGAAATTTTCTACCATTTCAGCTTTCTTAAGATCTCTACGCATAGATGTGTTTGAATATACTTTCTCTTGAAATATATCTTCTAATCTAAACCTTATCAAAAGTCACATTTTAAAACATACGTCAGTCAGACTCTAAGCTGAGCATTGCATTGTAAGAATTAGTGAAAAGCAAAACTTGGCTCAGAATTACAGAGTTGGAAGGGACCTTGGAGGTCTTCTAGTCCAACCCCCTGCTCAGGTAGGAGAGACGACTACACCATTTCTGACAAATGGCAGTCCAATCTCTTCTTGAAAGCCTCCAGTGGTGGAGCAGCCACAATTTCTGGAGGCAAAGTCGTTCCACTGAATAATTATTCTCACTGTCAGGAAATTTCTCCTTAGTTCTAGTTGATGGTTGATGGTTATCACCTGGAAGATGTAAACTATATCCATTCATTTGGGAGTTGACCTACTTGGAATCCTTAAATAACACCTTACTCTAAAGTGACTGTAATAATAATAAAAAAGGAATTTGGAACATAACTTTTTGTGATAGCAAGTTTGGCAGCCCTGAAGCCTCCAAGGTAGCCTCAGCCAGGTTCACTTCTTTAACAACATGAATGGCAAACATTTGATCATCCCTTACGTGAAACAGCATCTTTGATTTCTGAGACTATAAAGTCTTAGAAGTTAGGAGTGGGGAAGAAGCAGAGTTTAACAGTTTAACAGAGTTGGAAGGGACCTTGTAGGTCATCTAATCCAACCCCCTGCCCAAGCAGGAGACCCTACACCATTTCTGACAAATGGCAGTCCAATCTCTTCTTGAAAGCCTCCAGTGATGAAGCTCCCACAACTTCTGTTCCATGGGTTGATTGTTCTCACTGTCAGAAAATTTCTCCTTATTTCTAGGTTGAATCTCTCCTTGGTCAGTTTCCATCCGTTATTCCTTGTCTGACCTTCAGGTGCTTTGGAAAACAGCTTGACCCCCTCCTCTCTGTGGCAGCCCCTCAAATATTGGAAGACTGCTATCCTGTCTCCCGTGGTCCTTCTCTTCACTAGACTAGCCATGCCCAGTTCCTGCAACTGTTCTTCATATGTTTTAGTCTCCAGTCCTCTAATCATCCTGGTTGCTCTTCTCTGCACTCTTTCTAGAGTCTCAACATCTTTTTTATAGTGTGATGACCAAAATTTGTACTTTTAAGAACTGTGTGATACAACTCATGGCATCCAAACAGATCACAAGAGAGGCAGGAGGCAGTTCTGGGCGTCTAGATTTGCAACGATACAAAAAGGAACACAGATACAGGAAACAGATAAATAAATGTCATCTGCAGTGGCTTTGTTTTCCAAAATGATAGATGATTTTAGAGGACCAGTTATTAAGCACATAGTTGTCTTTGAGCAAATCAGCCAAGTTTCTAACTTGACTCACCTCACCGGCTGTCCTCCCAGTTCAGAACTAACTCACAATAGTTCTGTATCACCAGGAAGTGTGGTCCATTGTTATGCGCTGTGATTTATCATCACTGAGGGTTAAGTGACCATTTTTCTATTCCCCTTTCCTCCGTTTTGAGCAAAGATCTCCATTCCAGATAATTTCCAGTTTTAGAGCTCAGCTTTTAGGTCTTGAATGAAGTTTTAACAGGTAGCTCAAAAGGTTCAAGAAGCAAAATGGGTAAGCAGAGGAAGGCTTCAAAGAGATGAGAAAAAATAGCCCTTGCTCCAAACCATTGATGCTAAGTAAATTTGCAATTACTCCGGGATCATCTGACTTTATGCAGATTTCCAAAATATGGTAATTGAATCCAAACAACCTTGATTTTAATCTAAGCTGAGCTATTGTTAGTTTCGATTGTCTGAGGGTTTTTCCTTCCTCTTGATTTTATTTGTGTTATTAATTGGTACAAGTCAACTATGGTCAAATTTGTCTGAAATGGTATAGGGTTTCCTGCCTGAGTAGGGGGTTGGATTAGAAGATCTCCAAGGTCCCTTCCAACTCTAGTGAAGAGAAGGATCAGGGGAGACATGATAACAGCCTTCCAGTATTTGAGGGGCTGGCACAGAGAGGAGCGGGGGGTGTCAAGCTATTTTCCAAAGCACCTGAAGGCCAGACAAGGAATAATGGATGGAAACTGAACAAGGAGAGATTCAACCTGGAAATAAGGAGAAATTTTCTAACAGTGAGAACAATCAACCAATGGAACAGAGTCAACAGACGTTGCCTTCAAAAGTTGTGGGAGCTTCATCACTGGAGACTTTCAAGAAGAGACTGGGCTGCCATCTGTCAAAAATGGTGTAGGGTCTGCTTGGGTGGGGGGTTGGACTAGATGACCTACAAGGTCCCTTCCAACTCTGTTAAACTATATTTAACTCTGTTTATTCTCTTCTCTTCTCTTCTCTTCTCTTCTCTTCTCTTCTCTTCTCTTCTCTTCTCTTCTCTTCTCTTCTCTTCTCTTCTCTTCTCTTCTCTTCTCTTCTCCTCTCCTCTTCCCTTCCCTTCCCTTTTCCCTTCCCTTCTCTCTTCCCTTCCCTTCCCTTCCCTTCTCTTCTTTCTCATTCCCATTCTCATTCCCTTCCCATCCATTCTTCTTGCTATGTGATCAGCCCATTTCTTTTACTCTCTTGATGATATTTTATACTTTCATTTTTTCTCTAATCCATGTACAGGTCTTTCTATCTTGTCTTGTGATGCTGAGCATGGCTCTTTCCATGGCTCTTTGCACTCCTTGTAGCTTTTTTTAATTGATTATGAGGTTAGGGGCCATGTTTTACCGGCATATGTTAGAGCAGGTAGCACACACCAATTCGAAAACATTTCTCTTCAGGACTAGGGGAAGGTTGAGAATTATGGGCGTTGAAATCCATTTCATCTGAAGAGCATCAGATCTGGGTAGTTACGGATTCAAGCTTGAATCGGCATCCTTGGAAGACAAGATCCCAATTCTGCATCAAGAAGGATGTTTGCAACTCTACACTTTTTGGGACCGATTCACGAAGTCTAGCAACAGATCCAGCATGAGATGGAGAAGATAAGATTAACTACATGCAGCTGAGGTTTGTATACTTGTAAAACAAAATGAATTTCAGTGGGAGCTGGCTGGGCCAGTTGGATGCCAAACCCTTTTGGTCTGTTAGGGTTGTAAATACACACTTGTGTTAACAATTATGACTCATAGCTCCTCCAGGGTGATTTTGTGCTTACCACAGGCATTCCACCATCTTATTAGTGAGGGACATCAGACAAGAACTTCAACCCATAACTTAAGCAAGGATTCAGGAACAGCTGTGGCAGGTTACGAGCTCTGACGTTTAATCTAGTGATACAATGTGAGAATATAGGTAGTCCTTGACTTACAGCAGTTTACTTAGAGACCATTCAACAGCACTTATGACCATTTTCCCACACTTATGGCCATTGCAGCATCCCCCATGGCCACGTGATTTACATTTGGATGAGAACTGACTCAGATTTATGACGGTTGCCATGTCCCGGGGTCCTGTGATCCCCTTTTGTGACCTTCTGACAAGCCATGTCAATGGGGAAGCCAGATTCACTTAACAACCGTGTGGCTAAGTGCAGTGATTCACTTAACAACATGGCAGGAAAAGTGGTTAAAATGGGTCAGAATTCACTTAACAAATGTCTCACTTGGCAACGTAAGTTTTGGGCCCAAATTGTGGTTGTAAGTTGAGGACTCCCTGTTGGACTGGGGGTGATGGAAAGGCCATAACTGTGCGTCGATTCTCTCTCATCTTTGTCTGCAAAGGCGGTGGTTTACGAAGGCCAACCGACAGATTGAATTCCCACTGTATCCTACAGTTTTGATCAATTGTCCTGGGGGACAGACAGGCAAGCCGCAACCATCAAATGCAAATTCTCCGTGCACAGAATAAAATAATGGCTCACAGCTTAAAATTATGTATTGTAAATTCAGGGAGGTTTCCTTCCACGTTAATGAAGTTCTTTTTGCAAATGTCGTGCAAACGTTTACAGCGATTTAGTAAGCAGAACTGAAGAAGCTTCTTGGGTGAAGAGCAAAAATCTCTTTACGGGAAAGCAAAGGAAGTCCAATTGCCTCTTGAAAAAAAAAAGCACATTTGGGCTCACCCAAAGACAGGGAACCTGGAGAAAGAAGCTAGTGTAAGATATCAATAGAGGAATAGGACAGGTAGTCCTTAACTTACAACCATTTATTTAGTGACCGTTTGAAGTTTCAATGGCATTGAAAAAAGTGACTTATGACCATTTTTCACACTGATAATCATTGCAGCATTCCCCCTGGTCACCTAATCAAAATTCAGATGCTTGGAAATAGACTCGTATTTATGACGGTCGTAGTTTCCCAGGGTCACCTTTTGAGACCTTCTGAGAAGCAAAATCCATGGGGAAGCCAGATTCACTTAACAACCTGGGGACTAACTTAACAACCGCAGTGATTCATGGCCCTTGAAATGGGGGCAATACTCAACTGAACAAATGTCTTACTTAGCAACAGAAATTTTGGGCTGCATTGTGGTCATATATCAAGGACTGCCTGTATTGAGGCCATACTTCAGTGGTTCATCAGAACACCTCTTCCATTGATTGATCATCTATTGATGATGGTGCAGCATTGCGCAACAGAAGGAAACACTGAGTTGAAAATGGGGAACAGCAAAGACACGTGTCCCAAAGGGGCTTTTTCAAGAGGCAATTGGGCTTTCTGGTTTTGTTTCTCTTTCTCTGTCTCTCTGTCTCTGTCTCCCTCTCTCTCTCTCTTTCTCTCTCCGTAATACATATTATTATCTACCGATAAAACAGTCTATGGAGATTCTCAGCCATCCAAGTCATGGTTGTCGCAAAGCAGTGGTGAAATTCTTTTTTTTTTTTTACTACTGGTTCTGTGGGCGTGGCTTGGTGGGCGTGGTGTGGCTTGGTGGGTGTGGCTTGGCGGGCATGGCAGGGGAAGGATACTGCAAAATCTCCATTCCCACCCCACTCCTGGGGCCAGCCAGAGGTGGCATTTGCCGGTTCTCTGAACTACTCAAAATTTCTGCTACCGGTTCTCCAGAACCTGTCAGAACCTGCTGGATTTCACCCCTGTCCCAAAGGTGCTTTTTCAAGAGGCAATAGGACTTTCTGGATTTTCTTGAAGATGTTTCGCTTCTCATCCAATAAGCTTCTTCAGTGTTTGTCTCTCTTTCTCTGCCTCTCTGTCTCTGTTTCCCTCCCTCCCTCTCTCTCCCTCCCTCTCTCTCCCTCTCTTTCTCTCTCTGTAATACATATTATTATCTACCAATAAAAGCATCTATGGAGATTCTCAGTCCTCCAGGTCATGGTTGTCCCAAAGGTGCTTTTTTCAAGAGGCAACTGGACTTTCTGGTTTTTCTTTGAAGACGTTTCTCCTTCTCATCCAAGAAGCTTCTCCAAGTTTGGTGGATTTTCCTAGTTTTTGCGGTTTGGTAGTACATCATACATCCAGAAATACCGGTACACTGAATGCAACACTGAATTCTCTGCTCTTAAGATGCCTCGTTGAAAGGTATCAGCAAAACAAGCAAGGTTTTCACAGTTTTTCTACCAGGGAAGGTGCAAAATAATGGACTTGAGTGAATCGGGCAAACCCAAATGCGAATTGTCAATTTAATTTGAAAAATCAATCTGATCGTCTCCCCTCTGGACATTGGGAACAAGACGGCAAACTGGATCAATTTAGAAAAAGCCATTTCGGCCTCTACCTAGACACTTCCGGATCGTCCAAGCTGATTCAAAGGCATCCAATGCAATTTGACAATGGGAGCTGGAAGTCAAATCAATTTGATTTGGAGATTTGCCTTCAAAGGGAATATTTGCACAGCTCTTCCATTAGCAGATGCTGGGTAGAAACATCATAAAACACACAAACACACACACACACACACACACACACACACACACACACACACACACTCAAAGATAATTCCATCTCACCTTCCACCACTGACGGATGCAGACATTCTCTGCAGCCTTTGAAATAATAATAATAATAATAATAATAATAATAATAATAATAATAATAATAATAATAATATTCCGATAATAATATTATCGGAACAGCTTACATCCTCCGACGATACCTTAACAGTTCCTAGGTCCTTGGTTAGGACTCGAGCTGCTGAGCTATTAACCAGCCTCAAAGGCTGTGAATCTCACTAAAGATTAACCGATAATAATAATAATGAAGTTTATTGATATCATAGTACCATGAGACGCCAGAGTTGAAGAAAAAGAAGTGGAAAAAAATCATGAAATATTATGACCTGGCCATCTAAACTACACAGCTATGGATGAAACATGTAATAGTGATACCCATTGTCATCAGGGCACTTGTTATCATGTCCAAGAATTTTATAAGATACATCAACAAATTGCAGATTCCTGCAATAACACCAACAGAATTGCAAAAAATGGTGCTACCTGGAATATCATACATTTTAAGAAGGTATTTGGTTGATACCTAGGAGGCTGGCAGCAACCTGTATCAACCATTAGCGCCAGTCAGGTCGCAATATTTCGTGATTTTTTCCAGTTCTTTTTCTTCGACTCTGGCATCTCCTGGTACTGCGATGTCAATAAACTGTACGTTTTGGTTTTCGACAACTGTGATATCTGGCGTGTTGTGTTCCAAGTGACGATCCATCTGTATTCGAAAGTCCCACAAGATCTTCACCTTCTCATTTTCTATAACTTTTTCCACTTTATCTTCCCATGACTTTTTGGATACAGGTAAGTCGTATTTTTAACATAATGACCAGTGGATTAATTTAGCAACTCGGTCGTGTCTAGCTTTGTAATCAGTTTGTGCGATTTTGCTGCATTCACATATTAAATGTGAACTTTGTTGTTGCAAAGTCGGCAGTTTGGACTGTCGGTGGATTTTTGTATCTTTGCTTTCATGGCATTAGTTTGTAGTGCTTGTTCTTGAGCAGCGAGTATTAAACCTTCCGTTTCTTTCAATAATAATAATAATAATAATAATAATAATAATAATAATAATAATAATAATAATAATAATAGTTTGGATTTGAGTACAGCAAAAACCACTGGGAACATCAGGTTGAGAAAGTTTTAGAGAATGAGAAACTCAAGATCTTGTGGGACTTTAGGATTCAGACTGACAGGCACTTGGTCCACAACACACCTGACATAACAATAGTTGAAAAGAAAAAAGTATGGTTCATTGACATTGCAATACCTGGTGATGCACGAATTGAAGCTAAGCAGCAAGAAAAAATCACAAAGTACCGGGACTTGCAAATTGAAGTTGAGCGACTGTGGAAAAAGAAATCGTGTGTTGTCCCGATTGTAATTGGAGCCCTTGGAGCAATACCCAAAAGGGCTACCCCGCTATTTAGAAATTCTAAATTTGCCGGACTTGAACATTTTGACTCTACAAAAAACCACCTTACTCGGAACAGCTTACATCCTCCGACGATACCTTAACAGTTCCTAGGTCCTTGGTTAGGACTCGAGCTGCTGAGCTATTAACCAGCCTCAAAGGCTGTGAATCTCACTAAAGATTAACCAATAAATAATAATAATAATAATAATAATAATAATAATAATAATAATAATAATAATAATAATAATATAAACCATGTCTAAAAGACCAATTTGGGATGAATTCCTCTTCCCTGTCATGTCTGTGGCTCAGCAGGTGTAAACCCCTAATAGCTCTCGGTCCGAGCTTTGGAATCCTGCCAAGAACAGATGGGTTCAGTCAAATGACTAATTGAAAACCTTAAACAAAATCAGCAGCCTAACTATTTTCCTTCCATAATAAAGCCCAGCTGATAACGGCTACAGAAAGGCAGAGAAGGAGAGAGAGGAAGGGTGGGGTGGGGAGGGGAGGAGTGGGTAGGTGGGTGGGTAAAGGAGCCCACCCCTCTCATCACCGATGCCATTAACAGTCGCCGGCCCTCATGAAAAACAACGGGCTTGGTTTATTCTGCAAATGAAGGCATATAACGAGATGAATGCCCTGGGAGTCCATTACCAATTTTAATAATACATCAAGGAGACTGTGCAAACAGTTTGTATGTGAAAGCCAAACAGAGCAAGCTACTTACTCCGTTGCCGCATCGAGATGCAACTCCCAGCGCTATGAATTTAACAAATTTATAAAGGTACATAACATGATAGCTATTAGTTAAATTAAAAGAAAGCCATTACCGATTGCAGTCTCCCACCAATGTTGTGGGTGTTTTTTTTTCTTTCTTTCAATTTCTGGTTTTTTTTTTATTAGTATTATTATTTTAGCCCGCTGAAAGTGCCAGCTGAACCAGCCTTAAAAACTCCAAATTCAAATGAATTTCCTTTTACAATGCGCGAGAGCTGGGAGTCAAATTATATGCATGAATAATAAAATACCATCTAATTAAAAACCAGCGTTAAGTATGCAAAAAATAAATAAATAAATAAAAAATGGAGCCCCCACCTCCTCATGATAATGAGATTGTGCAATACCTCTGAGCCTGGTATTTTATAAATTACTCAGAAGTAGTGGCTGGCTTGACCTAAATCGGAGATAATGGAATGGCTTTGGAAAAAAAAAATTCTTTGCCACCAATCAGCAAGAAGGAAACAGTTGCTTGACGCTTGGAGACAAATAGATATGAATCCATAGATAATTTCAGGTGTCAGGTGGATTTGGAGAGGATTTCAAAAAAGGGAGAAGGATGTTATTCCCCATATATCACTTTGGGTCAATAAATCCCTGTTTGGCCATCGGTTAATTTGTAAACTTTCTTAAAAAGTTATGAAGTGGTGTTGGAGCACATGTTGGGTCAACGCTCGGAGAAGATGCACTCCAAATTTACTTTTCTAGATCATATTGAGACATTTAATTATTTTTGTTTCTTCCTGCTTCTGTTTCTTCCTACCAACGTTTCTTATTGGTATCCTTCCTTTGTGCTGAAAATCACAGCGCAAATCACAAAATAGTGATTGCAGGATGCTGCAAACCAGCATTAATGGAAGCTGGTTGCCAAACACCCAAAGTGATTGGATCACGTGACCAGATAGTGTGTACAGCCATCAGAATTTCAAAAACTGAGAGCAATAGGACTTAGACTTATATACTGCTTCATGGCACTTTACAGTCCTCTCTAAGCTGTTTACAGAGTCAACCTATTGCCCCTAACAATCTGGGTCCTCATTTTACTGACCTTGGAAGGATGGAAGGATGAGTTAACCTTGAGCCGGTCAGGATTGAACTGCTGGCAGTTGGCAGAATTAGCCTGCAATGCTGGATTAAGTCAGTGGTGGGTTTCAAAAATTTTTACTACCAGTTCTGTAGGCGTGGCTTGGTGGGCATGGCAGGGGAAGGATACTGTAAAATCTCCATTCCCACCCCACTCCAGGGGAAGGTTACTGCAAAATCCCCATTTCCTCCTAATCTGCTGGGACTTGGGAGGCAGAGAATAGATGAGGGCGGGGCCAGTCAGAACTTTTACTACCGGTTCTCGGAACTACTCAAAATTTCCGCTATCGGTTCTCCAGAACTGGTCAGAACCTGCTGAAACCCATCTCTGCCTTAAGTAATTTGCACAAATTATGTTGTTAAACCTGCGCCCAGATCATTATTCCTTCAAAATCCATTACAGATACCTTTTAAGACATGAATTACAGCGTGACACATAGGTAATATTTAGACAGGCAGCTAAACAATGGAGAAAATTTTACTAATTGGAAATAAATACATTAGAGTTTCATAGCTCTCATCAGATCAAATTGCAGGCTTAGTTACAAGTGGCATAAAAGTTTGGGATCTGTTGCACAACGAGTTCAAATCAGAATTTATCCAAAATAGTTTGCTCAGGCATCCATATCAGAAAGATTCGTTCATGGTCCGGACTTATGAAAGAAATCCAGGACAGGATGGAGGAACGTAATGAGGATAGAGGCTTCTATTACCTGCAGTGTCCCTTAAGTTTATTATTAGATATGCCGCTGTTGTGCAATGGAATATTGTTGCGCCTATATTTCCTCTCTAGTCAACAAACATCTAAGCTACTTAATAAATTTTTAACACCCCCAGGTAGAAAAAATGGATTCACCCTCCATTCTGAGGAATAATAAGCTTCTGTCAGAGGCGCGTTAAATATCTTTCGCTTCAAACTGACCTTAAGAAAGGCTGAGGTATTTTTTCTTTCCTTTCTTGCCTTTGAAAAGTAATATATCGCAAGCTTTTGCTTCCCTTCTTAAAAAAGAAAAGAAAAGAAAGAAGCTAGATGTGCTCATTTTTAAAGAATTAAAATGTGAAACCCCACAATTCCTTCCTCTGAAGATATTTAAAGGCCAACGTCTAAGCGGAAAATCTGGAGAGGATATATTCATATTCTTTTATAAATAAATTTGGAAATTGAATAGTGGGGATTTATTAAATGGCTACTATTTTTTTTTAATGCATGTGTTGATATATGCAGAAGGAAGTTGGATGGGATTGAGAAATGGTTTTAGGTTGAAATGGTAAGTTTTGAGGTTAACCTACTGTATATCACCTTGTATATCTTTGCCTATATGCCTGAAAGTTGGTCATTCGCCACAATAAAATAACAACAGAACAATTGTTCTGAAATCTGGGTGTTCTCATTTTTGGAAAGTTTTCTTCAGGTTGTCCCCTACCTTAATCTGTTTTTGTTGAACGATGTGTTATATTAGTATGAAGAAGTATGAAGTGGAAACTAATCAAGGAGAGAAGCAACTTAGAACTAAGGAGAAATTTCCTGACAGTTAGAACAATTCATCAGTGGAACAGCTTGCCACCAGAAGTTGTAAATGCTCCAACACTGAAAGTTTTTAAGAAGAGATTGGACAACCATTTGTCTGAAATGCTATAGGGTTTCCTGCCTAAGCAGGGATGACCTCCAAGGTCCTTTCCAACTCTGTTATTCTATTCTATTCTATTCTATTCTATTCTATTCTATTCTATTCTATTCTATTCTATTCTATTCTATTCTATATACCATTCTCAATTAAGGAGAACATTAGCTATTTTCTGATTGATGTTAGAAGAAGCATTGATCAGTCTGCACCTAGAATATGGCATTCAAGTCTAGGTGCTAATCTTCCCATTCACTGAAAAGGCCAACATCAACATGGAATATTAGCCATTTACTCTAGTTTGAAGAAGTCTGGTTGCATCTATTCCCATTGTTGGTCTACCTAGCTGGATCTTGTCAAAGCAGCTTTCCTCAACCTGGTTTAATCTCCACATGTACTGGAAGTTCCCCAAACTCATAGCCAACATGCTTGTTTTAATTTTGGAAACTGTTATTCCCAAACACAGGAGGAGCCCAGGGAGCAGAGAATTGGATTAGAAGACTTCCAAGGAAGGTCCCTTCTGCCTATTTCACACGAGAAACATTCCCAACTTTAGTTGGACTCTTGGAGATGCCAACTCAAGATCTTCGCCATGCAATTCGATCCTCCACCCATTAAGTTCTAGCTCATATTCCACGATTTGACTTTGTGTAGGCAGATGGTAGCTTGAATGCATCCCATCTTGTGGTCATCAAGCCAAACCAGTTCAATTTTTTTTAAAAAAAATGATTTAATTCCATGTTTAAATTCTCTTCATAGAATAGAATAGAATAGAATAGAATAGAATAGAATAGAATAGAATAGAATAGAATAGAATAGAATAGAATAGAATAGAATAGAATAACAGAGTTGGAAGGGACCTTGGAGGTCTTCTAGTCCAATCCCCTGCCCAGGCAGGAAACCCTACACCACTTCAGACAAATGGTTATCCAACATCTTAAAAACTTCTAGTGATGGAGCATTCACGACTTCGGCAGGCAAGTTGTTCCACTTATTAATTGTTCTAACTGTCAGGAAATTTCTCCTTAGTTCTAAGTTGCTTCTCTCCTTGATTAGTTTCCACCCATTGCTTCTTGTTCTACCCTCAGGTGCTTCGGAGAATAGCTTGACTCCCTCTTCTTTGTGGCAGCCCCTGAGATATTGGAACACTGCTATCATGTCTCCCCTAGTCCTTCTTTTCATTAAACTAGACATACCCAGTTCCTGCAACCGTTCTTCATATGTTTTAGCCTCCAGTCCCCTAATCCTCTTGGTTGCTCTTCTCTGCACTTTTTCTAAAGTCTCCACATCTTTTTTACATGGTGGCAACCAAAATTGGATGCAGGATTCCAAGTGTGGCCCTACCAAGGCATCCTTCCCAAGCAGCTTCTGAGAAAGGAAAATAAATAATGGTATGACAGACAAAAATAACCTTTCTATATCATTTGCTTACCTGTGGCATCAAATACACATGACCTTTTATTTATTCAGTCATAAATGCATGAGCTCATTGAGAGCACATCAAATTCAAAGCCACCTGTAGTCACCATGGAAACCACTCTGTTTGCTGAATAATTTCTTTTTTTTCTTCTTCTTCTTCTTTTCCTCAATGCATATTAGAGCCTATTGGTGACTGGAGAAATACCTGAGCTAAATACGCCCGATAAATTGAACTGGTTAGCATAGCTCTTACGGTTTTAAGTGCTACAGAACTGAGAGTTCCTTTTTCCCTGATGGAAATCACTTTGATCATGAATAAATATACAGACGTGCTTAGCATATTTTTAACTGCTGGTTCTAATTTGGCTGAAACCTGTTTTTGTGAAATTATATTTCCCATTCATCCCCTTCCTAGCCCAGTCCTTGGGCTCTATAGATTTCCTTAGCAGGCCTAATTAAGATTGAGGAGGAAAAATGTTTCTTTTGTTTTGTATTTCTTCTCATGTAAAAATTCATTCTGTTATCATTTCTGCACCAGTTTATTACAATGTAAAATCTCATATATTTAGTTATTATCTTAACTCTCTTTCTCTCTCTCTCCTTACTGTCTTATTCTCTCTCTGTTCTCTTTCTCTCTCTCTCTTTGTCTCTCTCCCTCCCCTCTCTCTTTTTCTCCCTTTCCTTAATCTCTCTCTCTTTGCTCTCTTTTTCTCTGTCTCTGCTCTCTCTCTCCTCCTCCTCTGGTTTTGCAACCCATTTTCCCTACTGAACATCCTTTCAGGAACATTTCATCCGTTATGTACATTTTTTGTTCGTTTGTTTTGTTTGAAACATTTGGGGAAATATGCAAAACAAGGATAATTGCACTTCCATTTCCATGTTAATTTAGCAAGTACAGATGAGGTCAGTTTGTATTAAAAATGTGCACTGAACTAATTTCTTCCCATTTCTCGTTCAGGGTTTGAATATATGGAAGGGAACAATATCTGGCTTATTGCTGATTTCTCGGTTATGTTCCAGATCAGTTAAATCTAGGATACTGCATCCAGTTTTGGCCATCATATTATAAAAAAAAGATGTAGAGACTCTGGAAAGAATGCAGAGAAGAGCAGCAAAGATGATTAAAGGTTGGAGGCTAAAACATATGAAGAACGGTTGCACGAATTGGGTTTGTCTAGTCTAGGGAAAAGAAGGACTAGGGGTGACATGATAGCAGTGTTCCAATAATTGAGGGACTGCCACAAAGAAGAGGGGGTCAGCCTATTTTCCAAAGCACCAGAAGGCAAGACAAGAAACAGAATCTAATCAAGGAGAGAAATCAGCTAGGACTAAAGAGAAATTTCCTGACAGTGAGAACAATAAACCCGTGGAACAGCTTGCCTTCAGAAATTGTGGGTGCTCCAACACTGGAGGCTTTTAAGAAGAGAATGGACAGCCACTTTTCTGGAATTGTATAGGGCCGTGACGGTGAACCTATGGCATGCGTGCCAGAGGGGGCACACAGCGACCCCTCTGTGGGCATGTGAGCCATCACCCCGGCTCAGCTCCACTGCACGTGTGCGTGCCTCCCACTGGCCCCCTGGTCTTTGGGTCTCTGCTGCGCATGTGCGGGGGCGCATGTGGGGGCCACAAATGCATGCGTGGGGGACTGGGTGCATATGTGGGGGGCACATGTGCGGGGGCAGGGCACATGCATGGGCCCCCACGTGCATTGTATTTTGGGGGTTTGGGCGCATGTGCACACATTCGCATGCATGCGTGAACACTTTGGGCACTCGGTTTGGAAAAGGTTAGCCATCACTGGTATAGGGTATTCTGCTGGGGCAGAGGGTTGGACTAGAAGACTTCTGAGGTCCCTTCCCACTCTGTTATTCTGTTAAAACTAAACAGCCATCTCCTACATGATGCCAGGTGGAATTTGCTCTTATTTTCCTCTACTCCGGTGTGTGCTAGATCTTCCTTGGCTGATGGATTCTGTCTCTGCAAGGTATCAACCAAGAATTTGACTAGCTGGTGCTAGAATCTTGGCTCGGTTTCAATGTGGTTCAACCTGCACTTTATGTTAGCGGGCAGGAGGCCTTGGAGCTGATTGGCCTCGATGGTTACCATCGCTTGCACATCTTCCTTTAACAACTGTAGCCAAGCCATCCCAGCAGTGTCCCATCTGCTTTTGTGTCAGTGCTGCAGCTGTTTCTGAGTTCTGAGAGCTTCGAGCTTTGGTTCCCACAGCAATCGCCCTGCCACGGCTGTAATCTTCATCATTATGCCCATCGAAGAAATTCTTGTTCATGAAAGCGGGGGAGAAACACGCAAGCTGTTGCCGTTTTCCCTCTGCTGACAGCATCAGATACATATCCCATTTCCAAAAAGGGGCAGGGAAAGGATCATATCCATCTTTGTTAGAAGAAGAGACAATCAGAGAAGGCACTTAACTGGAAGCCCAACAACATGCGCAACTCATGAGTGGGTGGAGGCGAAGTTCTTGAGATGTTTGACTGTTTCTATGAGCATATTTGGACATTCACAAAGCATGGAATTAGTCTACAGGAGGGAGCAGGAGGGAAAATGAATGTGCTTTTTGTCCCTTATTCTCCTTGATTTCCCTGTACAGACAGTCCTCAAATTACAACTATTTCAATCAATCAATCAATCAATCAATCAATCAATCAATCAATCAATCAGAATAGAGCTGGAAGGGACCTTGAAGGTCTTCTAGTCCAGCCCCCTGCTCAAGCAGGAGATGCTATATATTTTAGATAAGTGACTGTGCAGTCTCTTCTTAAAATTTTCCAGTGTTGGAGCATCCACAACTTCTGGTGGCAAGCTGTTCCACTGGTTAATTGTCTTCACTGTGAGAAAGTTCCTCCTTAATTCCAGGTGGCTTCTCTCCTTGATTAGTTTCCACCCATTGTTTCTCGTTCTGCCCTCTGGCGCTTTGGAAAATAAACTTCCAATGGTCATTAAACCATTCGTTTAATGTCTGTTTGAAGTTACAATAGCCCTGAAAAAAGTAACTTGGGATCATTTTTCATACAACTGTTGCAGCATCCCCCCCCCGGTCATGTGATCAAAATTTGGATGCTAGGCAACTGATTTGTATTTATGATGGTTGCAGTGTCCTGGGGACATGTGATCCCATTTTGTGACCTTCATTGACAAGCAAAGTCAATGGGAAGCTAGATTCACTTCGCAACCCTGGGACTAACTTAACATCTGAACCGATTCCCTTAAAAAACTGTATCAAGAGGGGTCGCAAAACGGGGTCAAAACTCACTTAACTATCTCGCTCAGAGACACAAATTTGGTGCTCAATCACGTCTGTAAGCCGAGATCTACCTGTATTTGCCCTTAGCATTCATTCTTGCAATGCTCGTGAGAACCAGTCCTTCCACCTCAAACCTCTGCTCACAGATTTTAGACTGTGTAGAAATGAATAGATTAACTCTAAGAATAAGAGATAAAGGGGAATCAGTGTATTTCAAGACATGGGAAAAATTTTATATATGGTTAGAAAAGAAATATGAAGATAAGAGGATAGATAAATGATTGAGATAATAGAAAGTTAAACGAGGGAGAGGATGAAAAAGAAATAGAAACCCAGATGACACCAGAGTAAATGAAAAAGGGGGATGGGAGGGGAGAAAAGAAAGAAGATAGTAAGAATAAAGGTACAATTGTAATGATAATACTGATAGATAGAATAAATCTGAAAAGTAATTGAAAGAAAATATATACTATTAGAATATAGGAGTTGCTTGAATACCAAACAAGGAAGAAGACACAATGGAGAGAGGAGTAGAGGGTAGGAAGAGGAGAGAGAGGGAGAGGAATGGAAGAAAGGAAAAGGAGAGGAAGGAAGGGGAGGGGACAGGAATAGCAGAGAAGGTGAGAAGTGGGAAAAGAAGAGAGGAGTGGGGGAAAGGAAGGGGAAGTAGGATGAGACAGGAGAGGAGGAAGGAGAAAGCAGGAGAGGAGAGAAAAGGAGGGAGGGAAGGAAAAGAGGAGAAGAAGAAGGTTTGTTGCGAAATGAGGAAAGAAAGGGTAGAAAAGCAACTCCGAATGTAATTAAAATGCCTTATTTTAATGCTTTCTTTAAGGAAAACATGTATATGTGTGATTAATTATGTATATGTACATTTTATATTATGTGTATAAGAAATAAAACGGAAAAACTAAAATGTTTTTCAACCTAAAATGCATAAAGAATTTTTTGTAAAAAAACCCCTCAAATCCTAATGAAGAGTCCATAACCAACTCATTAAACGACATATCAAATCCAACAGTTGCTGAATTTGAAACGTGAGACGCGAAGCAAAGAAGCCTGCACTATGAAGGAAATTAAAACAAAAGCAAATTAGGGTTTTTTTTCCGGGGGGGTGGGTGGGAAGAGGGAGGAGGAATTCCACAAGAAACGATGGTAAACTTCTAAAAAAACATATGGACCAAAAAGACGTTTTTGAAATGTTGGGGGCACTAAGACCAAATCGACAAAAGAATAATTTATAAGGCTTGTCCTAGCAGGTGAAATATAAGCATTGGTGAAAGCTGAGACTTATGTGAATCTAAAAGAAAAGAAACAAAAAAAAAAACCTGACTTAAATATATCACTGTTTCCTTCCCAGTAGTTCATTGGTTTTTTCCCATAATCATCTCTTGTGTTTACTTTGGCATCAATGGGGAAAAATGTCAGCGAAATAGAGGCCGCATTTCAGTCTTTTCTACACTACGGTGTTGAGTTATCCCAAGGCTGGTGGTAGCTATTTTCCAACAGATTAACATGCATATGCTTGAATGAGTTCATCCAATTCACATAAATTGTTGTAGATTTATTTATTTATTTATTTAAAAAATTAACTTCTCTTTTATAGCCTGGGCCACCTACCAAAAGAGTGGACGTTGTGAAAGTTTATAAAATGGTAAAGGTAAAGGTTCCCCTCACACATATGTACTAGTCATTCCCAACTCTAGGGGGTGGTGCTCTACCCAAGAAAGTGGTTTCTTGAGGGAAATCTGGTCTTGAATTATTTCAACAAGCCATAATATATTGATCAAAGAAGCCAAACAATACTGGATTAGCGGAACCAACATTTCTCTCTTTTAATACTTGTTTACACCGGGTGTACTACTTCAAAAGAAGAACAGAATTCAACAGAACAGTCACCAATTGACTTACGCTGGAATTTGATGGGACTCAGGTAGGAGGGAAACACATATAGAAGTTCCTTCACAATAGGTAAAGGTAAAGGTTCCCTTCGCACATATTGTGCTAGACATTCCTGACTCTAGGGGGCGGTGCTCATCTCCGTTTCAAAGCCAAAGAGCTAGCGCTGTCCGAAGATGTCTTCATGGTCATGTGGCCGGCATGACTCAACGCTAAAGGCGCACGGAACACTGTTACCTTCCCACCAAAGGTGATCCCTATTTTTCTACTTGCATTTTTTATGTGCTTTCAAACTGCTAGGTTGGCAGAAGCTGGGACAAGTAACAGGAACTCACTCTGTTATGCGGCACTAGGGATTCGAACTGCTGAACTGCTGACCTTTCAATCGACACGCTCAGTGCCTTAGCCACTGAGCCATCGCATCCCTGGTTGGTTTGTTAAGGAAGCTACAGTTGGGAAGCCAAAACCGAAACTTATTGTTCCTTTCCATATTTTCAAATTTTCATTAATATTTATTGCAATATATCCCACCATCCAACAAAAGATACACAAGGGCAAAAACCTAAGCCATAAATGACATAATGGAGCAGAATATTGGTGATCCCTATTTTTCTAGTTGCATTTTTTATGTGCTTTCGAACTGCTAAGTTGGCAGAAGCTGGGACAAGTAACGGGAGCTCACCCCGTTATGCGGCACTAGGGATTCGAACCGCTGAATTGCTGACCTTTCGATCGACAAGCTCAGTGTCTTAACCACTGAGCCACTGTGTCCCTTTATAAAACGGGTTTTATATTGATAGTCTTTATATTCTTTTACAGATAAACTGCTCTCTAGACCAGGGGTGTGAAACTCAAGGACCAGGGGCCGAATGCAGCCAAGGGGGTGCTTAGATCTGGCCCACAAGGGCCGCCCTGGAAACAGAAAAGGACCGGCCTGCGGTGTCTCTGCCAGTGAAAACAAGTGTGGAAAAATGGCCGTAAGTCACTTTTTTTTTAGTATTGTCGTAACTTGGTACCGTCACTAAATGTACTGTAACCGATTGTTGGAGGATGGTAGCTAATAAACTCAAAGAAGCAAATAGATTCATGTCTTGGCCAATTTGTCTCTAAACACATATTAGATTATTATACACCACCCAGTAGGATTTCACCATTTTTTTCACCACCATTCTCTGTGAAATTTCACAAAAACAAAACGCAGGGGAGAATTTTCTTCATTGCAAAGTTGCAAGGACAGACGTTTATGATCTGTCGAGTCAGGAAATTTCTCAGGTTAAAAGCCCAGGAAGGATTAAAATCATATTTTTGTTGGGTGGGTGGGTGCGTGGGGGGGGTTTAGAGCTGTTATTTGAGGCCCGATCCGTTACATATTTCTGCAGTCCATTGTCCTGTGCATATAAATAGAATAAAAATAGACCCTTTAGAGTAAAGGCCTGCATTTTGCTTCCTAATTTATTAGGAATTAGAAGCAGCGGTTGGGCATGTTTTAACCTTCGTGTTGAAATAGATTGGTTGAGCTGAGCTTTTGACTTCAAACACAACTTTCATAAGACAATAGAGGTTACATGGTCAACATTCCAGCATTGGGTCAATAGCTATTAATTTAAACGGATGTGACCCTTACATGAGAAAGCAGCAAAGGTGCTTGGCGTAGGATTTCTTTTTTTAATTCTTATAAATAGGACTGCTGCCAGATCAACCCACCCCTTTGCTTTTAGACTTCCTAAAGAAAACAGTCTCGGGGAGCTAAACACAGGAATTATGAACAGCAAAGGGCGAGGAAATCTCCCTGTTTCCCATTCTGTTAAAATTCTCCCTTGGTAAACCAGAGAATCTACCGTGTTTCCCTGAAAATAAGACCCGGTCTTACATTTTTTGAACCCCAAAATAAGCGCTTGGCCTTATTTTCAGGGAGGTCATTATTTTGGGGCACGTGGAGCAAGACAGGGATCCTCTTGCTGTCTTACCTGATTTCCAACTTTGTCTCCCTAACTCTAACCAGAGGAAATAGCAGGGAACGGTTGTGCATGCGGTTAAATATTTTTGGGGAGGGCTTATTTTCAGGGGGCACTTATTTTAGCGCATGCGCTCAAAAGCCCAATTGCGCTTATTATCAGGGGATGTCTTATTTTAGGGGAAACAGGGTAAATGGGATTAAAATTTGCAAAGCTCATACAGGTAATCCTTGGTTTACAACCACCATCGAGCCTGATATTTCTGTTGCTAAGTGAGACATTGATTACGTGAATTTTTGTCCCACTTTATGGCTTTTCTTGCCACAAATGCAAAGTGAATCATTGGAGTCGTTAAATTAATAACACGGTTGTTCAGTGAATCTGGCTTCCCCATTGGTCGGCTTTTCAGAAGGTCACAAAAAGGGATCACATGATTCCCAGGACATTGCAACTGTCATAAATATGAGTCAGTTGCCAAGGATTTTGAATTTTGATCACATGACCATGGGGATGCTAGAAGTGTGAAAAACGATTGTTAAATCACTTTTTTCAGTCTTAGAAAACACTTTTTTCAGTATTGTTGTAATTTGGGACAGTCGCTAAATGAACTGTTGTAAGTCAAGGACTCCCTGTGTATAGTACAACGTCCTTATGCAAGCAGATACATATATATTGCTACATGTGTGCATTTAAACGTGACCTATTGTAAATTGCGTTCAATCTCTGCATAGTTTTCACTCAGAGGATTCCTTAAGAACTTAAAACTCCAACGAGTGAGGAGAACGTGGAACCAATTTTCCCAACCCGGCTGATTCAAAGTCAATTAAATAATTCTGTTGTCAACATGAGGAAGGAGAAAAAGCAACAGTTTATGCAACAAATTAGGTAATTGTGGACCTATGGATTTCTTCGGTAACAACTGAATAAACGTTATGATTGCAGTTGAAAAGTTATACGGAAATAGGCACTTAAGGGAACAGGGTCTCTCTCTCTCCAGTTTCATCAGAAAGAAAATTTAGCAGTCCTGGGGAGTTCAGGGGGTGGGAGAGGGAGGGAAGTTTCCACTAATCATATACTGTATTTCAAGTCCCTTTGTTCTCATAATTGGGCTCGTCCTAACTATAGAAGCAGCAGTGATACTTGAGAAAGGAGCAGGAACCAGCCATTGGATGTTCTACTCTTTGGCTTCCTTTATAGCTGTTGTGGTTCATCAGTCTTAGGATTGTTGGACGAGCAGGTACAAAAACAGCCAGGGAAGTGATTGAAGACTGGGAAATGGGCCCCTCAACAGTCAATCAACAGGAGTGCTAATTTACCACCATGAGGGACTTAGAGGTCGAGGACTGGGCGGCCCAAGCAAACAACAGCCAACCACTTAAAAGCCACCCATCGACACACCCCAATCAACATCTAAAAAGCCACATACAACAGGCGCTATATAAATGCCACACAAAGAACAGCACACACTCTGCTAGAGAGAAGTTCCCTGAGGATGGGCTCCAGCATGAGTCTGGAAGCCCAGAAGACAAAACTTCTGGTCCCGGTGACTGACCCAGATTGGATCCTGCAACGTTATCCTGGGACACGTATATTCGCCTTTCATTCATAATAAAATTTCAGATGCAGCTTCCTCGTTTTGAACTTGGAAAATCTGAACTCTGCATTGTGCAAGATCTTGGCTCCCATGTATCTGACGTGGGAACTTACTAGACTCCAAAGACCCAATTGTTGCTATCTGGACAGTTATGAGAAGCTGAGCAGACAGAAACAGACAGCTCGGCTCTATTTCTACAAGCAGAATGGGGACTGTTCAGCCTAACTTGACAGACTCCTGTTATTATTCAGCTCAGTCACGCATATTTTCCATGTCCCATTTTAAAATCAGGTATGGGCAAGCATCAGGGAGGAGACTAAGTTGGCTATTCCTTCCGAGATTATAGCCAGTCTTAACTTCCTCCCGAAGAGTTACTTAGACTTAGAATAACTTTACTGTCACTTTAATGTACACTAATCGGCATACATTAAAATGAAAGTTCGTTGCATACAGCTCTCAAAGGGTCACCACCTCCAATATGCACTCCATAAACATGACAAATGAATAAATGAATAAAAATATATGCATGTACCCACATATATTATATGACACAGAGAAACAACACAGTCTAGTTATGATGTATACATCCAGCCTTAATGGAGAAGCCGAGACTGAGTTTTTCTCTGTCTCTCTCCAATATATCCTGTTGATGCCTTTCTGAAAGATTGCTCCTTTGGGGGGGGCAACTAGATTGCAGCCTTGGCACCCCCCCTCCCCCCAAAAAAATCTATTGGACACCATACATGGCACTATTGGTTACATTTAAGTGAGTCAATCTCATGGTATATCCAGAAAAAGTAATGATGAATATATACTAGGACATATATTAACATTTGGAAGAGGTACTTGGGAAGATGTAGCTGCTTCAAAAGTCCCATTGTTTGACTTATCAAAGCAGCCTTTTTTTCTTCTTCTCCCCACTAAGCTCCCCATGGGAAGCTACAAAAAAAAGATAGGACTCCCATAATTAATTCCAGTTTCTCTGTTCTCCTGACGTGAATTTGGAAGCACATCTTCTCCATTGTTTTCAAAATGTGCGCGGCATATTTATTCACCACACTTGATACACCTAGGCATTTTAATGACTGAGCCGCAAAGGCTGCCACAAATAGAAAAGTTCTCCCTAAACAATTGTCCCTCACATCCTGGATAATTATTGGCATGATGTGTTATTAACCTAAACCTGAACCACTTTCTCTGTCATCAAAGAAAACCACAAGCAAACCAATATGAAGAGAATAGAAAAGAGAAAGGAGGGAGGGGAGGGGAGAGGAGTGGAGAGGACAAGAGAAGAGAAGAGAAGAGAAGAGAAGAGAAGAGAAGAGAAGAGAAGAGAAGAGAGAGAAGAGAAGGAACAGAAGGCAAGAGAGAAAGAGAAGAGAAGAGAGAAGAGAAGAGAAAGGAGGAAGGGGAGGGGAGGGGAGAGGACAAGAGAAGACAAAAGAGAAAGAGAAGACAAGAGAGAAGAAGAGAAGAACAGAAGGCAAGAGAGAAAGAGAAGAAAAGAGAGAAGAGAAAGGAGGGAGGGGAGAGGAGAGGAGAGGACAAGAGAAGACAAAAGAGAGAAGAGAAAGAAGAGAAGAGAAGAGAAGAGACGAGACGAGACGAGACGAGAAGAGAAGAGAAGAGAAGAGAAGAGAAGAGAAGAGAAGAGAAGAGAAGAGAAGAGAAGAGAAGAGAAGAGAAGAGAAAGAAGACAAAGTGCAGTTTGCAAAAACAAACACACTTCATATTTATTTTGGATTCAGGAGCTCAGCAAATATTTTTAAAGTCCTATACAACAAGAATCTTCCCTCCAAAGTGTGCACACGCATGCACAACCATATACCTACATAGACACGCAGAGATGCATATCTATAGAAACAGAGATGCACACAAACACACACATACACAAATAAGCTTATCACCCATCACACCCACCCCACACCCACGTTTCCTTTGTTGTTCCTCAGGAAAAAAAAAAAGAAAGAAAGAAATATAACACCATATATCACCGCAAAACACATTTCCGCATAAATGCTGATAAGCGCAAAATATTTTTCATCATTTACATTTTCACCATAATAATATATGGCAGGATTAAAGCCGCATTCATCACCCGTCTAACTAACCTTGCTGTAATGAATTTTTAAATGTAATGGTTGCTGTCAGAACAGAAAATCATACATAATGTCTTTTGACACCACCAGCGCACAATTCCTGCCACGCGCCGAACAAGTAAATAAATAAAAATGTAAATGGCCCAAGCTTTTGTTTTTAATTAAGATTGCTAAGCTCCAAATTTCTCCTCCACATTTCCTTTTCGTCGGTGGATGGGCGCTCGTCCACGCGAAGAAGGTGCCAAATCTTGGACAGGAGGGGGGCACAAATCAATGAACCCAAACCCACCTTCCCCAATTGACGTGGCCGCTTTGGGTTGCAAAGACCCCACATTTTGCGGGAAATCCATCTATCCGACGGGCTTTTTTAAAAAAGAAGTAGTAGTCAACAAAGCAGAAACAAAGGATTATCAAAATCACAGGCAATAAAAAGGCAACTCTCCGAGCGCCTAAGGCTTGTTTTCGGCTATCTATCGAGGGCACTCTCTTGATGTCAGTGTTAAGAACCAGGGTTGCAGTGTGGAGGACTGGTCAGAAGGGCAAATGCAGAGGGAGCAGAGTCAAAAGACAGCTATGGTTGACTTGCCGCCTTCTGCTCTTCGCCCGTCTTGAAATTACAGATAATCTGATGCCCCGGGAGGCAATCATTAAATAAATAATTTGCAGACGCTTTCTCTTTGGCGAGACTGCTCTCTCCTTTCTCCATCCTTCCTCTCTTCTCCTTTCTCCTCCTCCTTTCTCTCTCTCTCTTTCTCTCTTTCTTTCTCTCTCTCTCTCTCTCTCTCTCTTTCTTTTTTTGATATACTATTTTCTTCCGTGATGATTGCTGCGGACAAGTTCTAGCCATATGGATAGAAGACGGCCTTAAGAGGCATCTCAATACCTGAGTGGTTAATTAAGAGGGTTGCTGGGCCTCCAGAAATCCCTTCTCGCCCACCGACAATGAGTAGGTTTTTTTTTTTTTTTTAAAGCGGGAATCACTGGGGATTGCCAAAAGCGGAGGGTAATTATTTGAGATAACATACATCCGAAGTGTGTGTGTGTGTGTGTGTGTGTGTGTGTGTGTGTGTTGTGTGTATGCATTTGTGTGTGTCCACGAGAGGGAGAGAAAGGAAGACGGTGGACGTGCAATTGAAAAGAGGGCAACCGAACAAAAACAGCAGTAATAAAAAGGTCAATGCTTCTATTTTTTGGTACAGTATGAGCAATGTGTATTGCCTTTTAAAAATGAATGACACTGGGTTCTCTCTCTCTCCCTCCCTCCCTCCCTCTCCCTCTCCCTCTCCTTTTTTTCAAGGCCCACTTAAATGACTTATATTGCATTCAAACCTTGCTATTGTGAATTTAAGCTGGCCTCAGCAATCTGAATAAAGCTATTGTTGCTTTATGAGTGTGTTGGACTGGTGTTGATTGCTAGACAGACAAAAGAGAGAGAGAGAGAGAAGAGAGAGAGAGATTTCCTCCTATTAATTCATAAAAATTCTGGGCCATCACAGGAGCAAGTGAAAAAAAATAAGAGAACAAATCAAATTTAGAAAGAGAGAGAGGGGGAGGGAGAGAGAGAGAGAGATTTCCTCCAATTAATTCATAAAAATTCTGGGCCTTCACAGGAAGAAACGAAAAAAACAACAACAAGAGAACAAATCAAACTTAGAAATTAAATGAAGAAAGATTCCTCAAATTGTTATTGGTCAAGAGGATGGGATCACCCAGAACTAAGCAGAAGGAAAAGAATGAGGGACAGGTTTATGATCATTGATTTCAAATGCAAACCAAACCTCCATTCCTTGTAGATCAGCTTTTCATGGGTAGAAATTAGATTACTTCATCAGGGTCCATATGGTCCCTTCTTGATCCCAAGCTAGTTACAATGGCAGATCACCAGCTAACTTGCTTCAAAAATCCTTTCACACTGAAGGATCCATCTGCAAAACGTAGTCACAGAATGGTTGTGTAGTTGTGACATGAAAAATGATTTGCCAACACAATATTGGGTGTTGACGATGAGGTTGTGAATTTCACCAGCAGAAATGTTCAAAAATCTTTGTAAGATTGCTGTCCAGATTCTGCCGTCTGAGAAGTTCCTTGGAGCTTCTATAGAAGGCCAAGGAATCTTCTTTTTTTCTCTCCCTTTGGAGGGATTTCCAGTTCCTCCAAATAATATTTAGCATCTGTGATCTCGGTAACCACATTTAATTTCTGGAACAAGGCCTTGTTGAAATTCAAAGGCATGAACAAGCCTTTGCAACTCATGGAAGCTAAATTGCAAGGAAGAACATCAATGCATTGAAATAATCATTTTCCATTGGCCTATTTAGGATAAGAACAGGATATTCACTCACATTCATAAATGGTAAAGCCTACATTTTTTTATTTTTTTTTTTAGCTGACCCAGGTGAAGGACTCTTTTGTTATCTTCATTTGTCAGGGAACACATTCTCTTTCCAGAAAATCCTCGGAGCAGAGGTGAAATCCATTTTTTTTTTACTACTGGTTCTGTGGGCGTGGTGTGGCTTGGTGGGCATGGCAGGGGAAGGATACTGCAAAATTCCCTCCCCACTCCTGGGGGAAGGATATTGCAAAATCTCCATTCCCTCCCCACTCCTGGGGCCAGCCAGAGGTAGTATTTGCCGGTTCTCCGAACTGCTCAAAGTTTCTGCTACTGGTTCTCCAGAACCTGCTGGATTTCACCCCTGCCTCAGAGGTCATCTTCAACCCCAAGTTTACTTGACTCCAACTTCAACTCTGCTATTTAGTCTGGTGGGAAGGAAAAGAGACAACCCTGAAGGGAACGGTTGTGATTACACTCAACGGGATCCTCTAAGAATCAGAACTGAGGCTAATGATTGGCTAGTCAACCACATTTCTTTGATAGACAAAATCTTGAGCAAAGGTTGATGAGGTGGGTAGGATCCCAAATGGGACTTTTAAATAAAAAGACCCCAGGAAAATCTCCCAATGCATTGGTGCTTTTACACGTCCCTGGATGTTTATGATCCTTTTGCTGAATCCATACGCTTGTATTTACGCACAGGTGTAAACGAAGAGGAACAACCCAGCCGGAGCAAAACTCAGGCATCGTTTGAAAATCCTTTTGTTGTTTTCTGGAGCTCGGGTGATGGCTCCTTGCTCCTCGGAAGCTCTCTGAGCCTTCTCCCAGCTTTGTTTCGAACCTGCCCAAAATATGTTAATTATGTCTCTTTCCTTGGGTGACATTTGACTGTCAAAAGAGAACTGTGGTCTTTAGAAAATAAAAAGGGACTAATTTCAGCTCCATTTCCAGGCTTCCCCAGTACCCATTTCCTGACATCACCGGAGCTGTCACATCAGAGGAGGCGTCATTGGAATAAAAGTGGGCAGATGTGTGATAATGAGAGAGAAGGATACAGATGCTAATGGAACTCTTCACTGGGGCTGTCCTTCTCTTCGTTAAGCAGATTCAGGTAGCAGCTGCCGGCTGTCAGATGCCAGGACGGCCCTTGCTCTTCTTGATTTTCGTTTAAGATTGGCTCCGTTTGCGGTCTGGTCTGTCACTGAACTTTTCCCTCACCGGAGCCTGGACCCCTAGGTGATCAGTCACATTTCGACATAACTAGATGTCAAAAGAAGTTTAAGGCGCATGACAAACATGGATGTGTTTCCCCTGTGCCAGATGACAAGGCCGGCCCTCCATTTCTTAATGATCCAGTTGCATGCTCTCGGGTGGGGAGGGGGTCTGTGGGGTACCGCTTGGAGGTTTGTTTTCTTATTAAAATGGCAGCGAGGGTCGGTTTTTCTCCGTGTGTGTGTGGTAGGGGGAGGAAATCAGGGTTTGCATCTGCCAGTGTCGACCGGAGCCAATGTTATTCCCAATGTTATGGTTACGGTGCATTGTTTTTATTGAGAAAGAAAGCTGATTGTGGTTTATATGGCAAATTTGGGGGTGGAGAACTTCCTTCCTTCCCTCCCTCCCTGCCTCCCTCCCTCCCTCCCTTCCTTCCATCCTTCCTTCCCCCTTCCCTTCCCTTCTTCCTTCCTCTCTCCTTGTACTCCTTCCTTCCTTCCCCCTTCCCTTTAGTTCACTTCCCTTCTTCCTTCCTCTCTACCTGTACTCCTTCCTTCCTTCCTTCCTTCCTTCCTTCCTTCCTTCCTTCCTTCCTTCCTTCCTTCCTTCCTTCCTTCTATCTATGTGGTGTCTAAGAACTGTCATGGACTTGTGTGTGTGCATGTATGTATGTGTGATTGTGTGTAATTAATAAATATACTATATATGTGAGAGTCACATTTTCTGTCTACTTCTTCTCATAGTGGTCCGTTAATGAGAAAGTCTTAGAAGCTATTGTTTTCTATCCAAAATAGAAAAATGAAATGAAAGCAGCATCAATGATATGAAAGGATGTCAAGGAGAAGGAGGGGGAGGAAGAGGAGGAAGAAGAGGAAGAGGAGGAGGAAGAAGAGAAGAAAGAGGAGGAGGAGGAAAAGAAAGAAGAGAAGAAAGAAGAGGAGGAGGAAGAGGAAAAGGAGGAGAAGGAAGAAGAAGAGGAAGAAAAAGAGGAGGAGGAGGAAAAGGAGAAGGAGAAGAAAGAGGAAGAAGGCCATGATCTAGTATTCAAGAATAACAGAAGTATGATTTTTAGAATAGAATAGAATTCTTTATTGGCCAAGTGTGATTGGACACACAAGAAATTTGTCTTTGGTGTATAAGCTCTCAGTGTACATAAAAAGACAAGACACATTCATCAAGAATCATAAGCTGCAACATTTAATGATAGTCATAAGGTACAAATAAGCAATCAAATCATATTAGGAAGCAATATAAATATAAATCATAAGGATACAAGCAACAAAGTTACAGTCATGCAATCATAAGTGGGAGGAGATGGGTGATAGGAACGATGAGAAGACCAATAGTAATAGTAATGCAGCGTTAGTGAACAGTTTCAACTCATTTTGATAAAAATGTCTTCTTGGAGGACAACAATGAACATTAGATGCAAATTCGTTTTTCTCTGTGTGTGCGCACGACGCAGGCACACATGGGTAGTGCTTCCTCTAGTTCTAATTTACACAAGGAAGCAGTCTTTCTAAATTCATATCTCTCTTCTCCTTCCCCATATCAATATAATCCTTAATTAAACACTTCTGTGGCTGGTTTATATTCACTAATGCTCTCTAATATAAAACAAGTTGTCTCCCCTCCAGATCCCCATAGTCTGTTGCCTGAAGCTCATTAGTCCATGTGTTTCTTACTCTGGAGTTTTAAATATTTAACTAGCTAGGATGCGTTCAAGAAGTCTTAACCTTATAATTTGTAATAATGTCGGGAATCTCCTTTTCGGGAGATAACGAGTGGGGTGGGGGGATAGGGAGGTGTGTTTAAATGTTGCTTTCTTCTGGCCTGGATTGATCTTAGCTTGTAATCCAGCGAAGAGTCACGAGAGGCAAAATAATATTAGATACCCCTTTATTTCACGGTGTGAATGGCAAGCAGTGATTATAGTTTTCTTAGCAAAAACTGACTGTCCAAACTATCAGAGGAGAGATTGATGTACAGAGGGTAAAGACGTCTTCCTGAATAGAATGTCTAGGCCAATGATGGCTAACCTTTCTGCCGTCACGTGCCAAAAGCATGGGGAGCTTGTGGGGGTTGCGCATGCCCACACCCGTAATTCAATGCTCCCTGCCTCCCCCATGCATGCGCACATGACCCCCCCATGCGACCCCTGCTTTTGGCACATGATGGCACGGTGGGACCGGAAGGCCCGTTTTTCTCCCTCCCCAGACTCCAGATGCTTTCTAGGAGCCTGGGGAGGGCGAAAACAGCCTTCCCCACCCACCCAGAGGCCCTTCGGAGCCTGTTTCCTGACTTCCTGTGGGCCCGGAAGACCCAAACATCAGTTGGCTGGCACACGCATGCGTGCTGGAGCTGAGCTAAAGCAAAGCTCGTGTGCCCACCGATATGGCTTCGCATGCCACCTGTGGTTTCACCATCACGGATCTAGGCCATCATGGTTGCTAGATTCAATAAAGAAAGATGATGCCCTTCAAGAAAGTTGCAGAGTTATGGAAAATGGGTAAGAAATAGAAATGATGTGTAACAAGGAAGCCTTTGAAACCCTTGTTAACAAAGAAAGGAAAAAGACAAAACAGAAGGGTATACAACTTCTGTACACTAAAAAAAAAAAGATGTGGAGACTCTGGAAAGAGTGCAGAGAAGAGCAACAAAGGTGATTAGGGGACTGGAGGCTAAAACATATGAAGAACGGTTGCAGGAACTGGGTACATCCAGCTTAATGAAAAGACGGACTACTTGTGGCATGATAGCTGTCTTCCAGGACTCCAGGGGTTATCACGGAGAAGAGGAGGTCAACTTAATAGGAGCCTGGATAGCTCTGCAGACAAGGCACTGTAATTTAACACCAGCTGTCTGCAATTAAAGTAAGTTCGAATCTCGCCAGGCTCAAGGTTGACTCAGCCTTCCATCCTTTCTAAGGTAGGTAAATTGAGGACCCAGTTTGTGGGGGCAATAAGCTGACTTTGTATAAAATATACAAAAGAATGAAGGCTATTGCTTAACGCATTGTAAGCCGCCCTGAGACTTCGGAGAAGGACGGCATATAAATCAAATTAAAAAAAAAAAACTTATTCTCCAAGGCACCTGAGGGCAGGACAGGAAGTAATGGCTGGAAGATCATCAAAGAGAGATCGAACCTTGAACTAAGGAGAAATTTCCTGATAGTGGGAACAATTAATCAGTGGAATGAATTGCCTCCAGAAGTTGTGGGGGCTCCATCACTGGAGGTTTACAAGAAAAGATTGGACAATCATTTGTCTGAAATTTTATAGGACAGTGGTGGCGAACCTATGGCATGTGTGCCAAAGGTGGCACTTAGAGCCCTCTCTGTGGGCACATGTGCCATCACCCCAGCCCAGCCCCATCAGGTTTCTCCCACGGGGGGGGGGGAGAGGGAGGGGAAGAGAGAGAGAGAAAGAGAGAGGGGGGAAAGAGAGAAATGATATCACAAAAGTTTTCTTTTTTTATTGTTGCTAAACGTCATATTTCAAAAGCAGACAAAAAAAATGAAGGGGCCTAAAAGTGCATTTATCACATTTTTTTTCTTAGAACAATTAGCTGAACTCTGCCTTGTTTATCATTATTTTAGGTAGTAAAACCTCATTATTCAGATTAAATTGCCGTGTTGGCCCTTTGCGATAAATGAGTGGGTTTTGGGTTGCAGTTTGGGCATTTGGTCTCTAAAAGGTTCGCCATAACTGGTATAGGATTTTCTGCTTGAGCAGGCGGTTGGACTAGAAGACCTCTAAGGTCCCTTATAACCTCTTCTCTTCTCTTCTCTTCTCTTCTCTTCTCTTCTCTTCTCTTCTCTTCTCTTCTCTTCTCTTCTCTCCTCTCCTCTCCTCTCCTCTCCTCTCCTCTAAAAATTCACAGAAATAATCCCATTTTCAGGAATGGGTCACAAAGACCCAGCTAAAAACTTAAAACTATTGTAACCAATGTATTCGCCCCCCCGCGCCCCCCCCACTCTGACTGTGTGCATGCACGTGTGTGTTCATATATGAATGAATTGGAAACAGCTGAGAAATATAAAAAGGTAATTTGTTATGCTTATGTACATAGAGCAGATGAAGTGATCTGCATCTCGGCACCTGGCAGGCATATTTTGACAAAAAAAAAAAAAACGTTCATAAGCACCTAGCACGACAAATCCTAAAATCGCAGGGGGTGCAGACTTCTGAACTAAGCACAGTTCAAAACAATCGTTCGTTCCCCCCCCCCTCACCATCGGACTCTGAAACTACAGTTGTCTATCTTGTCTATCTGGGGGCAAAAATCACTGCTGTTGTAGCCTTGCATGAAATATTCAAAGTAGCCAAGCTTTGGTGGAGATCAGAGAACAGGAATACCCTCGAAAAGACGAATATACTTTTTTGCCCATTACATGGGCAAAAAACTCCATTTGAATGTGTTTGTCTCCGACTGCTTTATTCACTTTCAAGGGGTTAAACAACCTATTTACTGAGTTGTGTGTGATCTGAATCCCCGAAGGGTGGCGGGGGAGTGGGGTGGGGTGCTTAGCCAGAAGGGTGGGTGGGTGGGGGGAACGAAGGAAGAATAGATTGCTTTAGGTTTGGTTTGGTTTTTTTGGCACCAAGACTTCTCTCCTTGGCCTGTTGTTCCTTCTGTTGTGTAATATCCATGACAATCATGTCGGCTTTTTCTTTAAAAAAAAAGAAGAAGAAAGAAAAGGGGGGAAAGAGAGAGAGAGAGAGAGGAGAGAGAGAGGGAGAGAGAGAGAGAAAGAAAGAGGAGGCTTTGGTAGTTCCCAATCTTGACGGGCCATTTTAAGCCAGCGAAGGGCTTTATTTATGTGGTTTTGAAAGAGTTGTGTGAAGGGCCCACTTTAGCAGGTCACACTGCTTTCAAAAGGACTTAGACGCGGAGGCACTGATCAATACGTCTATCACGTTCTAATAGACTGACATGAGCATTTGGGTCTGAATGGCTGGGGGTGGGATGGGGTGGAGGGGGGGACAGGGAGTCATGGGGGGGTTAGAGAAAGGAGGAATGGAAGGAAGGGGGTGGTTGGAAGGGAAGGGAGAGAGGGAGGGAGGGAGAAAGGAATGCCACCACAATGTCCTAAATTGGATTGATGCACAATGCCTGGAAGGGCAATTGACTGATGCGCTCCCCCCCCTTTTTTTTTAACTCTTCTTAAACCAGTATGGCACAAAGAAGAAGCCGTGGGAAGCTTGGCTGGGGGTGGGGTGGGGGTGGAGGGGAGGAGAAGATCCATTTTCATGGACCATATGGAAATTTTGTGTTGCGTCCCGAGAACAGGGCCCGATCAACGTGACCTTAGCTGCGCATTTGTGTAGAGTGAATAGTAAACAGAGTAAAAGCACTCAGCTCCCTTGACCCTTAGCATATGGAAGGCCCTTCCGAAAGAGACTTTGCTTTATGTCTGTAGTGTGCATCTACTTTCCCTTGGTAACCCCAGGCAAGAGAGCGAGAGTGAGAGAGAGAGAGAGTGAGAGAGAGAGAGGGAGGGAGGGAGGGGAGGGAGGGAGGGTGAATCTTGCAATATTTGTTAATAAATTGCTCTATTGACTTGTATCTGTGCTTGCTTGATTAGAGGAAGGGAAAAAAGCCACCTAAAAATGCTTTAGCTAGGAGGGCTAGGATCACTGATCTTTTGTTAAGAAGTGGGATCAGTAGGAGTGGTTTAAATTAATAGATTGGGCCAATTTAAAGCATCAGTGTTTGCTTTAGCTCAGACATCTCTTTAGTCCTTCCTTCCTTCCTTCCTTCCTTCCTTCCTTCCTTCCTTCCTTCCTTCCTTCCTTCCTCTTCCTCCCTCCCTCCCTCCTTCCCTCCGCAATATATGGCTGTACTTAATTCAACTTTAGAACCCCAAATTCTAATCGTTGATCTTATCTTACATTCAAAATAATAGAGCAATCTTCTCAACATGGTGCCCTCTGGATATATTGGCATCTTAGCTCCCTTAATTCCTGGCTTTATTGTCATTAGGAAATCCTTCTACTTTGTCCTGCTTTTAACCCATGTTTTCCCAAGAAGTCCAAGTCTTCAAAACAGGTTCCTGTGAAAAGGAGAACACTCTTTAAGTTGCTGAGATAAGATGGAGAACCTGTATTGCAGTCCACTCTCAACTATGGAAGTTCCTTCTAGTTAGTCAGTCACCGTCTCTAAACTCAATCTTCACGTTGGTCTGTTATGTTTCTATATTGCCATATTACTCAAAACAGTAACATAAAAACAATATCAAAAAGCAATAAAAGCCAAAACCTAACTGGGCTGTCCTAATTAATGGCAACAGCAAAGCCAAGGAGATATCTCAACCAGGAAAGAAATCAAGCAGGACCAAGGCTGTCCCCTCTGTGATGTTCAGAAGCATCATGGAATTGGTTCTTCCTTTCTTAATGACGAGACAACATCCTCAGCAGAATTTTCATTCAAGAACCACAGCTAGAATTCACAGTCTTCTATTATGTTGCTTTTCTCTAGTTCTAGTCCCTTCCAGCAGAGAAAGTTGTATCCTTTTATCTAGGCTAGCATTTACAATTGATGATTACATTTGAGGCGAGAGGAGAGAAAGAGATGACAAATTTGGGGGTACCAAAGGCACCTAGCTAGCTCTGCTTCTAGATCCTGACTGCAGAAGGGAGAACTTCTACTTTTCCCCATGCCGGGAAAACAAGATCCAACTAAAACAAAATCTAATCATTGCCTACTGTGCAAAATGAGACATGTTTTTATTGAACAGAGGCCAAATCCTGGAGAAGAACCCCATTTATCATCCGTCAGATACTTCTGTAACACTCCCCCCCCACCCCCGTCTTCATAAGAATGGTTTCTACGGCCTCGATAAATTTTAATTCATGATGATGATTATTATTTATTATTATTACAAGGTGCCCCAGTAATCTTGGCAAGAATCCTCTGTTCCAGCAAGTTCTAGAAAGAGGATCTCCACACCTGCGTTCCATTAACCCTTTGAAGCCAACCTGATTTGCAGATTTCTTGGAAAAAATGAAAAGAGCCTGCTAAATTCTGAGTGGAGATGGCCAGAGCTTGCTTTTCTTGCCTTCCTTGTGTGGATTTGGTCCCTTGGCCCTGTCCATAACAAATGCGAAATTCATAAAAATTTGCAAGGATGTGGTAGTTATTTAAAAGCTAATGGACATACCATCGCTTGGCATGGTTTCCACCAAATTTATAGATGTTGGTGTTGTTATCCATTCAGTCGTATCTGACTCTTGGTGATTCTGTGGGCCATATCTTCTAATCTTGCATTATTTCTTGGAGTTTTTCTATGCTCCGACTGATGACAACTTTGATGGTGTCTAGCCACTGTGGTTTATTTTTATTTATTTATCAAAGTTCTTTGATGGCCGGGTTTCCTTTTTTACCACTAACTCTTCCAAACATAAATGTTTATGGAGATTCTCAGTCCTCCAGGTCATGGTTGTCCCAAAGGTGCTTTTTCAAAAGGCAATTGGACTTCCTTTGTTTTTCTTTGAAGACATCCAAGAAGCTTCTTGAGTTCTGACTGAACAGTGGCAAACAGAAGGATTTATATTTATTTCATTTTTCTTTTGGTTCAGCCTCCTTTCCCAACTGAAATTTTGCCATCTTTTTAAACCCGTCCTCACATTTGGCCAACTTTTGCTATGTAATTCGCTTGTCAAAAAGTGGTCGTCTACGTGCTAAGGATGATGTCAGCTCCAAAATGCAATTTTTGGGAAAAGAATGTCAAATAATACAGATTAACAGAGTTGGAAGGGACCTTGTAGGTCATCTAGTCCAACCCCCCACCCAAGCAGACCCTACACCATTTTTGACAGATAGCAGTCCAGTCTCTTCTTGCAAGCTTCCAGTGATGAAGCTCCCACACCTTCTGAAGGCAACTTCTGTTCCATTGGTTGATTGTTCTCACTTATTTCCTGGTTGAATCTCTCCTTGCTCAGTTTCCATCCATTATTCCTTGTTCAGAATAAAATATATTGGGAGAAACTATTTGCAAAGCACAGACACCACATAGTAGATCTGAGAGCATTCCAAATTTTTCCTGGCAGGACGTATGTGCACAAAAATTCCTACAAATTTAAATGTGAACTTCAACTAAAACAATTGCGAGGTGCTTCTGTCAAACTTGTAGGTGGAAAAAAATGGACATTTAAAGTAAATGAAAGTAGACAGATTGACTATTCATTATGAATGCACGTAAGTGGGGGGGGATGAGGGGGAAAAATCATACTTCCCACAAATACAACAGATAACTATATATTTGGTGAACAGGATCAACATTCGTTGAGCTGAATTCCTTGCATAAATAATAATCCACTCCAATATTTATTCAAATAAATCAACACTACCATCTTGATACCGTTGTTCAGAAGAGCTATATTAGAAAAAATTGATCTAGAAAGTTTTATTTTTCTAACGAATGCATTTATTCATATGTTTAGTCACGGGCATTATGCTAAATTGGATTTAAGTCCTTCTCTTTAAGCAAATATTCAGATGGCTATTTAGACACCCCGTGCAACTTTTTCTATCAAGCGTTTCTTTTCTTTCTTTCTTTCTTTTTGCCCTTTCTTCTCTGAAAGTGGAATAAAGTGGTTTAACATGCTGATATTGAATTATGTGCTGTTTCCTCCTCCTGTGATTATACTGTTATTGCATTTTTAAAAAGAAAATGCAAAGCGTTTCACTTTTCTCAAATTGCACCTCTCTGGGAGATTACTTGCATTTCTTTTCTGCACGAGTATCCATCCACCACTCATCTTAGAAAGGAGATGAGTTTGTAGCAAAGGTGTGCCCTTGCTGCAGTAAGTAAAATATAGAGTCATTAAAAAATTACAAGTTTGACAAAAAGCTGGGTGTGTAGAGTGCAGTGCCTGGGGGGGAGTCTGGTACATCCAGGAACTAAAAGTCTCAGTTCTTTACAAGCAAGCATGAAACTGTGACTAATCTCTGTCTGCGTTCTGATTCACCATCCTGAGGCTCACAGTCTAGATCTCAGCTAAAATTCCTCAACGAAGAAGAACATCTTGACTTACAGTGTTGAGGGCAATGCAAGGACAAACAAGGAAAATCCTTGAGCTGTTTTGCAGACAAAACCCTACAACAACTTTTTTTTTGTTTGTTTAATTATCAGTTGTTTCTTATGATCATGATGATGATGGTAATTACTACTGGTGTTACACTGCTGATTCATCAGGGGTTTTATAATAGCTTACAGCAATATAACATTGCCATAAAACGTCCATGGTAACCAGATGAATACGAATGCAAATAAAACGTCCTGCTTTAGAACCACAGCTTGGTGAAATTTGAATAGCTTTTATAGACGATCTCCACAGCAATAGGAGAAGGAAAAAAAGAAAGAAAATGGTAATATTTTAGATGTATGGTAAATTTGTTTTAAATATTCTATTCTATTCTATTCTATTCTATTCTATTCTATTCTATTCTATTCTATTCTATTCTATTCTATTCTATTCTATTCTATTCTATCCTATCCTATCCTATCCTATTCTCCACAGCAATAGGAGAAAAAGAAACGAAAAGAAAAGAAAATGGTAATATTTTACATGTATGGTAAATTTGTTTTAAATATTCTATTCTATTCTATTCTATTCTATTCTATTCTATTCTATTCTATTCTATTCTATTCTATTATTCTATTCACTTATTATTCTATTCTATTCTTTTCTATTCTACTCTTGTATTCTATTCATTTATTATTCTATTCTATTCTATTCTATTCTATTCTATTCTGTTCTGTTCTGTTCTGTTCTGTTCTGTTCTGTTCTGTTCTGTTCTGTTCTGTTCTGTTCTGTTCTATCCTATCCTATCCTATCCTATCCTATCCTATTCTCCACAGCAATAGGAGAAAAAGAAAAGAAAAGAAAAGAAAATGGTAATATTTTACATGTATGGTAAATTTGTTTTAAATATTCTATTCTATTCTATTCTATTCTATTCTATTCTATTCTATTCTATTCTATTCTATTCTATTCTATTCTATTCTATTCTATTCTATTCTATTCTTCTATTCACTTATTATTCTATTCTTTTCTTTTCTATTCTACTCTTGTATTCTATTCATTTATTATTCTATTCTATTCTACTCTTGCATTCTATTCTATTCTATTCTATTCTATCCTATCCTATCCTATCCTATCCTATCCTATCCTATCCTATCCTATCCTATCCTATCCTATTCTCCACAGCAATAGGAGAAAAAAAAAAGAAAATGGTAATATTTTACATGTATGGTAAATTTATTTTAAATATTCTATTCTATTCTATTCTATTCTATTCTTCTATTCACTTATTATTCTATTCTTTTCTTTTCTATTCTACTCTTGTATTCTATTCTATTCTACTCTTGCATTCTATTCTATTCTATTCTATTCTATCCTATCCTATCCTATCCTATCCTATCCTATCCTATCCTATCCTATCCTATCCTATCCTATCCTATCCTATCCTATTCTCCACAGCAATAGGAGAAAAAAAAAAGAAAATGGTAATATTTTACATGTATGGTAAATTTATTTTAAATATTCTATTCTATTCTATTCTATTCTATTATTCTATTCACTTATTATTCTATTCTTTTCTTTTCTATTCTACTCTTGTATTCTATTCATTTATTATTCTATTCTATTCTACTCTTGCATTCTATTCTATTCTATTCTATTCTATTCTATTCTATTCTATTCTATTCTATTCTCATCATGAAAGAACCCGAAGGATATTTTCTTGGTGTTGGACGTTGACTTGAGATGTTTGGTCTTTGCTTGGCACTGCACCCATGCTAAGTGCCTTCTCTGGTAGGAAGACTGAGCTACAGGAATGTCCTGGACCTGTTCTCCAAGGAGCAGCAAGCCTGTTTATGTTCCTTCAAATGATCTTCCTGCTGTTTGGTCATCAACAAACACAGCAACGAATAAAATAAGTGCTCCCAGCTGGTTCCAGAATGCAGAATTATTCTGAACTACATTTTGCTATGTGAAGAAATGTGTATTTATGTGTTTATTTTACTTACTTCAATGGTTTATAAAGCTGCTCATCTCTCAGCAGTGACTTTGGGCGGTGTGTACAATTTAAGCCCATCGTAAGAATATATAAATCATGAGCCCCCACGCATAACAATAACACGCACAACCACACCAGAATGAAAAGCTGCATCACCAACAGAGCACAACTAACTTCCTGCCTCGGGGAACAATCAAATCTCCGATGATTTGTGAAAGACTAAAGGGCTTAGGACCATCCTGATCCCTGGAGGGTGGGGATGGGTGGGTGGTATTTCAATGTATAGAAAGCCAAGGAGATAATTTGCTCACCAATGATCTGCTGAAGCTATTTGGAAGGAGGAGGATTAGATTAGATTCACAGAGTTGGAAGGGGTCTTGTAGATCATCTAGTCCAACCCCCCACCCAAGCAGGAGACCCTACACCATTTCTGACAGATGGCACTCCAGTCTCTTCTTGAAAGCCTCCAGTGATGAAGCTCCCACAACTTCCGAAGGCAACGTCTGTTCCATGGGTTGATTGCTCTCACTGTCAGGAAATTCCTCCTTATTTCCAGGTTGAATCTCTCCTTGTTCAGTTTCCATCCATTCTTCCTTGTCTGGCCTTCGGGTGCTTTGGAAAATAGCTTGACCTCCTTCCTCTCTGTGGCAGCCCCTCAAATATTCAAATCCATGATGGAACCCATTCCTTTAGCTGGAAAGAAGCAGAGCTGTAGAAGAACCTATATGTAGCCTCTTCAAAGAATAAATGGTCCGTATCTCCAATAACAGGATAGCGAGACTCTTGTATGCTTTGTCCCACAATGTTAATTCCACAGGGCCTCATGTCTGAGATATGACACTTATGGTGGGTAGAAGGAACGCAGGACATTATCTCCCTGATAACCCAGAGAGATACCACATGTCGCCACAGAAGGAAGCATGAGGATTCTTGTCTGCACTTATTTTAGCCTTCCTCCATCACATTCCAGGCCACACCTCGATGGTTTGTCCTTTCAGCACCTCGACATTCTTTCAGGAGGAAAACAGAGCAGCCTGTTGTCTTGGATGGATTAGGTGGAAGAGTCCCAATCTATTGGCTACAAGGAAGTAGAAGCCAAAACGCCAGCCCTTGTCTAGTTCCTGGCTTTTATAAATAACTTGACGTTGGAGGCTGGATGAATTGTTTTTGCCACATAACTTAGCTTGCAGAGTTCTTGTCTAACTTCGTTTCCTATGACTTAAGGGTTCGTTATTGTGAAGGGAAAAAAGGACGCGGTGGCTCAGTGGCTAAGATGCTGAGCTTGTCGATCGAAAGGTCGGCAGTTCAGCGGTTCGAATCCCCAGTGCCGCGTAATGGGATGAGTTCCCGTGACTTATCCCAACTTCTGCTAACCTAGCAGTTCGAAAGCACATAAAAAATGCAAGTAGAAAAATAGGGACCACCTTTGGTGGGAAGGGAACAGTGTTCTGTGCACCTTTGATGTTTAGTCATGCCGGCCATATGACCATGGAGACGTCTTCGGACAGCGCTGGCTCTTCGGCTTTGAAACGGAGATGAGCACCGCCCCCTAGAGTCGGGAATGACTGGCACAGATGTGCGAGGGGAACCTTTACCTATTGTGAAGGAACTTCTATATGTGTTTCCCTCATACCTGAGTCCTATCAAATTCCAGCGTAAGTCAATGGGTGACTGTTCTGTTGAATTCTGTTGAAGGAGGCTATTCTTTTGAAGTAGTGCGCCTGGTGTAAACAAGTATTAAAAGAGAGAAATTTTGGTTCCGCTAATCCAGTATTGTTTGGTTTCTTTGATTAATATATTATGGCTTGTTGAAATAATTCAAGACCAGATTTCCCTCAAGAAACCACTTTCTTGTGTAGAGGCCTGCCTTGTTATAGTTTTGTATGGAGGATGAAAGGAAGGAGGAGAAGGAGAAGGAAAAGGAGGAGAAGAAGGAGAGGGAGAAGGAGAAGGGGAAGACATGGGAAAGAGAAGGAGAGATTTCTGAGTTTCAACAAGGTGGCCAGGTACTGTCAGAAGTGGTGATGACAATGACAGTAATGATGAAGATGATACCCTGCTTTCCACTAATGAAGGAAAATATTACCTCCTCCCACTTATGACTATATGACAGTAATCTTGTTGCTGGTATCCTTATGATTTATATTGATATTGTTTCCTGATTGCTTATTTGTAATATAGTCCTATGACTATCATTAAGTGTTGTACCTTATGATTCTTGACGAACGTATTTTTTCTTTTATCTACACCGAGAGCTATGCACCAAGACAAATTCCTTGTGTGTACAATCATGCTTGGCCAATAAAGAATTCTATTCTGTTCTGTTCTATTCTGTTCTATTCTATTCTATTCTATTCTATTCTATTCTATTCTATTCTATTCTATTCTATTCTATTCTATTCTATTCTATTCTATTCTGTGAGATGTAAATGCCTTATTCCCTAATGTGTAAATAATGTATATATGGGACATCGGGGGTTAACTTATTCTTTGGTTCCTAATGTATTCATAATTCACCACTCCCATTCTTGGCTCCACCCCTTGTATATATAAGGAGCCACCTTCACCATTTTCCTTGCTTCTATCTGTGAATATTCAGTGAATATAGAATGCCTGTTATAATTAAAGAGAAATATATTTAAACCTCTAACTCTTATTATCATTATTGAGTCTGATCCTGAAAATATTGCAACAAGCTGGTAGCAGAGGATGGTTAATTGACTCAATAAATACTTAAAGATGTCTAAGAAAGATAGGCCCAACACCAGGGCCTACAGCAAAGAAATAGAAACTGAACAAGAAATAATCAACGAATCCACAAACGCGATTTCGAGAGAATCCGAAGAATACACCACTGAAGAAGAAGAACTAATAAATGAAAATAATGACCAGGAGGAAATCGAAATAGAAAATAACGAACTCAGGTCAGAGATATTAAAACTATTAAAAAGCCAGAAGAATGATGAAAGCCTCATCGCGAATCTCCAAGAAATGCTGAAAAACAGCGGAGCAGCGAGAGAGAAAAACATTGCTAAAGAGAAACCCAAAGACCAAAAAACTGTGAGTGATATGACTACAGAGAAAGTCGTTATGAAAAAGAAAAGATGTGATCCCGCGCGAAATTTTGAATGGCAGCCATCTTGGTTCCAACAAGCCTCCAAAGTGAGCGAAGCAGAGCCAATCAAAATGCTCAGTTCAAAATTTCTGGCGCGAAAAACGTTATCAGACAACGAAAGCGAAAAGGAAGATTCAAACTCTTCAGAAGAACCAGAATCAGAAAGCGAAGACGACTTAACGAAATCCCAAGTAAAGTCAGCAATGAAGACGCTTTTTGCTGCATTTGGGCCAAAATTAAAAATTTCCAGAGCGACAACGAAGAAGCTAGAGAACAAGCCGATACCTCAAGACCTGCACGCTCCCATCCTGACTTCGAGAGCGACGACGCCCGAGCCCAGAGAGCCATGTCGATTCCGCCCTACACCGCAGACCGGATCAAGTACCAACGCACACAAAAGAAAGAAAAGAGCAGTCGCCGCCATCAAAACTCCTAAAACCGAGCCAGAAACCGACTCGTCTGAAGAGGAGCGGAGCGAGCGAGCTGCAATGGAGAGAACCTTCCACGACGACGCCAAAGAAGAAATGAGCAACGCGCATGTGCGAAACTACGTAGACGGTCCGGAAAGACTTGAACTGGCCAGAGAACCGCGCAGACTCGTTGCAAGCATCCCCATGCCGTTTTGCAATTTCCTGCACTTGCGAGACCACGGACTACCTCAGGTTGTAAGTAATGAACAAAATAATGTGGGAAACTTACCCAGTGACTTCCCAAAACTTAGAGTTGATGGCATTAATTTGCAAGAATGGTATCAACAGCTCCAGGTTGTCTTTATGAAAGAAAATTTGCTATTCTTTATCACTAGTCCTCCAAGAAGACCTTGGACTTTAAAAATAGATTGTTTACATCATAGAGCATTTTTCTTAATAATATCTAGCGTGTCTCCTACAATGTATCATAGCATCAAACCAAACCTAACTGTTTCAGAAATAATTCAATGCATGTTTAATCTGTTTCACAGCGATAGTGTAGCTACCACTACAAGAATGTCTAAGGATTTCTTTTCTTCCAGAGTAAAACCAGGGGTTTCCATAAGTGAGCATTTGATATCTCTAAACAAAATAAGAGCTGAGCTGCATTTGAGGGGGGAAGTGATTTCAGATCAAACAATGAAAAGTGTTATTATCAATTCACTTGATTCATCATGGGATAGTTTTATGTCACACTTAGACACCATCAATCTAGGATATTTATCCATAGAAAGTCTATCTAACAAATTGATAGCAGAAGACAATTCAAGAAAAAATCGTTCCAGCAATCACACAGAACACAAATCTTTTAGGAAGGTAGCTTTCCAGGAAAAATACAATGAAGCTTTTAAATGCCATAATTGTGGGTCCAGGGAACACAATAGAAGAGACTGTCCCAAAATCTCAAAGGAGAGACATAGGTCAGAGTATAGGAGCAAATACAATTATAGACAGTCTTCCACAGATAGACATAAATATAGAAGCCCACCAAATTACAGAGATAGTAGAGGGGGTAGAGAAAATTCAAAAGAGAGAAAATCTGGTTCACTGAATGGACTAAATAAACAAGACAGCACTAAAACACAACAAAATGAGAACAATAATTGGCTTATTGATTCTGGGGCAACCAACCACACCACTAATAACAAAAATATATTGTCTTCATTTACAGAAGATAAATTTGTAATAAAGGTAGCTAATCAAGAAAAGGTTCAAGTATTAGGCAGAGGAAATGTGACCTTGCCTGGCCTAGGAAAAATAGAGGGGGTATTGTTAATTCCAGAAATACCTCATAACATACTAAGTGCCATAAAACTAAGCAGAGATTCTGACATCAATATAGTTTTCTCAAAGGGGAAAGCAACTTTAGAGAAGGACAAAACAAATGTAGGCACTGTGATGATTAAAGGAGGCCTACCCTATCTAATAACAAAAGAAAGATGGTTACATAACATTGATTCAAATATGGAAGATTGTATTGAGGCAGATGATGAAAATGTTAGTAACAGTGACAATGATGAATGTAAAATATCTCATGATCACGCAAATACACACAATGAGAAGAAACCAAGAATAGGTAAACCAATTCATGATGAGTGTGCTCACATCTTGCATAGGAAGTTAGGACATGCAAGTTTTCCTGTAGTACAAAAAATGACTGAACACGCAGAAGGTGTCAAAATAAAAAATTGTGAAAATTATTTGGAATGCTCAGTATGTAAATCCACTAAACTAAAAACTAGTCCCAGACCAAAAAAATCCAACAGATCAACTAACAAAATTTTTGACTTAATACATATGGACCTAGTTGGTCCATTAACTCCATCAATCACTTATAGAAAACGTTACTTCCTAACAATAGTAGACGATTACAGTCGCTATGGTTTTGTTTACACATTAAAACACAAGGATGAAACCTTTCAGAAATTTAAGGAATTCTACAAACGCATAGAAACACAACATAATATCAGAATAAAACAAATTATGACAGATAGGGGATGTGAATTCATGTCTAAAGAATTCTCCCAATGGTTAAAGGATAGAGGAATGCTACATTTCACGTCTAGTCCATTTTCTGCGTTCCAAAACGGGATTGCAGAGAGAAAGAATTCCACACTACAAACCATGATTAGGTGCACATTAGAGGATGCTGGTTTAGGCAAACAATTTTGGTCAGAGGCCTTACATTATTCAAATTACACTCAAAATAGAACCTGGTCCAGTATTGTGAATAAAACACCATATGAGGTGATGTATAATAGGAAACCCAAATTAGCACACATGCACATATTTGGAGTCACTGCAGACGTACACATACCTAAGCAGTTGAGAAGAAAGGGAGAAAACGTATCCAGAAGATTAAGATTTATGGGATATGAAACTGGCACCAAAGGGTACAGATTCATTGATAATAATAACAAATTTATAGTCTCCAGAACAGCTGTGTTCCATGAACAGGCCAATTGGTCTAAATTACATCTTAATGAAATATTTCCAAATAAATGCAAAGATACAAAATCTTGTGAGGAAGGGACAATAGAAAATCAAAATATCAACAAAAATAAAAACAAAAACAAAACTTGGACAAATAGTCAGCACAAAATAAAGACAGACACATTAACAAAAAAGGAAGCAAGATATTTGCATGATAACCATAGCAAACCCGAAAGAGCTATTAGAAACAATAGAAATCAAGTACCAAATAAATACAGAGATTACATAATGCATATGGATGGTGAACAAATGACACCTAATACATATGAGGAAGTATTAAAACTCCCTCGTGAAGAAAAGGAAAAATGGGAACTAGCTATGAAAAAAGAGATGGAAAGTTTGCAAGGATTAAATGTGTTTACACCTGCGATTGCACCTAAAGATAAAACGATTATAGGTACCAGGTGGATTTATAAAATTAAGAATCTAGAAGGAGGCAATACTCTATACAAAGCTAGATTGGTTGCACAAGGTTATGCACAAAAATATCCGGAGGACTACACTGACACATACTCCCCCACAGTGAGAACAGAGAGTGTTAAAACAGCTCTAGTAGTGGCATCTGCACTCAATCTTGATGTATTTCAATATGACATACAGACTGCGTATTTACACGCAAAACTAGATAAGGAAATATATGTAAGAGCACCACACAGTCAATACACTAATAAGAATGAAATTTGGCTATTGAACAAGAGTCTATACGGATTAAAGCAATCTGGCAAAAGATGGTACGATTGCTTGGTAAAAGTACTTAAGACCATGGATTTCAACGCTACCACTGCTGATAACTGTTTCTTTGTAAAAAAGAGTGATGATCATATTGAATTTGTATTAATTTATGTAGATGATATTTTATATATAGGAAAACACAAGGAGAGAAGAGAAACCTTTGTAAATAAGCTAAACGAACATTTCTCGTTGAAATCTCTAGGTAAAGTAAACAAATACCTTGGTGTACAAATTAACAAAACTAGAAGGGGATTCAAACTTACTCAGAAAGATAAAATCATTGAACTTCTGAACAAATGCAATTTAAACAATGCCAAACCCTGTGACACTCCTATGCAAACTGATTTCCTTAGAAACACTGATGAATCTTCCCCTGAATTCAAGGATAATACATTTTATAGATCAGTCATAGGTTCACTTCTTTATATATCTAATTGGACCAGGCCAGATATTGCATTACCACTCAACTTATTGTCAAGATATGTTAGCAAACCAACAATGTATCATTGGGAAGCAGTCAAAAGAATTCTAAGATATCTGAAAAGTACATTAGACTTTTGCTTAGTATTAGAACCTAGTAATGATAAAGAACCAAAACTTACATGTTACGCAGATGCGGATTGGGCTGGAGATATATCATGCAGAAAGAGCACTTCTGGTTATATTTTTCTATTAAATGACTGTCCAGTTTACTGGTACACTGGTAAACAAGAACTGGTAGCCACTTCGACCACAGAAGCGGAATATGTTTGTTTGTCCAAAGCTGCAAATAACCTTGTATGGTTTAATGATTTGATTTCAGATGTTTGGAAAAAACCTGCTTTGCCTTTTGTTATGCATGAAGATAATAAAGCAGCCATTGAAATATCCAGATCCGATGCCATTGGACAAAGGTCCAGGCATATAGATATAAAATTTAAGCATGTGAGACAATTGTCTCAAGATGGATTTATCAAAGCAGTGCATTGTGATACCTCTGAACAATTAGCTGACATATTGACGAAGCCTTTACCTTCTAAACAGCACAAATATTTAACATCAAAATTATATGTCTTATATTGTCCTGAATCTGAATGTAATTGGTGTTGTATAGCGAACCGGCATTTAGAGGGGGATTTGTGAGATGTAAATGCCTTATTCCCTAATGTGTAAATAATGTATATATGGGACATCGGGGGTTAACTTATTCTTTGGTTCCTAATGTATTCATAATTCACCACTCCCATTCTTGGCTCCACCCCTTGTATATATAAGGAGCCACCTTCACCATTTTCCTTGCTTCTATCTGTGAATATTCAGTGAATATAGAATGCCTGTTATAATTAAAGAGAAATATATTTAAACCTCTAACTCTTATTATCATTATTGAGTCTGATCCTGAAAATATTGCAACATATTCTATTCTATTCTATTCTATTCTACTCTACTCTACTCTACTCTACTCTACTCTACTCTACTCTACTCTACTCTACTCTACTCTACTCTATTCTATTTGATAAGTTTCCATCTGTTATTCTTGTCCTACTCTCAGGTCAGTGGTGGGTTCCACATATTCTTGTTACCAGTTTGCCGTGCATGCGTGCCTTCTGCACATGTGCCCGGCCTCGAAAACTTGGCTAATAGGACGGCATTACATTTGGGCAGGTGGGCAGGCCGGGACCACCCACAGTTGCCGCTCTCGGTACGAACCAGCTGAATACCACCTCTGCCTCAGATGCTGGAAGTCAGCTGAGATGTCTCCTCTAGTCCTTCTCTTCTTGAGACTTTTGCACACTTTCTCTTTGTTTTATTTTTACAGTTGCCTGCAAGCCGCGATGGTTGCAACCCACAATTTCCAGTCGCTGTAACTAACTCCCCCCCCAGTCTTTCATAGATTGTACAAAAGAAGGAAGCACACATATAACTATTTGTCTTGTCATCGCAAAGAGCAGGCAGGGTATTTCAAGTGAACACCCACCGGCTTCCACCAATTTTTATACACAGAGCACTTCCTTTGGGTGGAGAAAGGGAGAGAAAAGCAAAGGGCCCCTTCCCCACTTCTTCATCCTTCTATTGAGTCCGGGAGAGAAAAATGGTCCCCCTGGGAAGAGGTTGGGTGGGTAGGGAAGACTTCAGGGAAACTTTACATTAGGGACTTTTAGGATGCCATTTGCGTCACTCAAGACCACAAGTTTGCACTCCTGGGGCTGAACATGGGGGAAAAAACACCGCTCCAGTCTTGGGAGTATGAATATGAATATGGGCGTGATACACACACACACACACACACACACACACACACACACACACACACACACAGTGAGAAGAAAACACATCCTTTGCTAGGAAAATGCTAGCATGGAGGCTGTATGGTTATACAGATGGAAAATATTAGTCATTCACCTATGTGCAACAAACTTGCACAAACACCTGGGGCCTTCCAAATGCCTCGAATCTTCTTTGTGAATAAGTCTATTGGTCAGGGGTGTCTCTGAAAAGCCGTGTGAATTCACCATACTGGGGACAGTGGCAGTTTGGTGGAGATTGACAGACCAGATGTGTAGGGCAGGGGTGTCCAACCTTGGCAACACTAAAACCTGTGGATTTCAACTTCCCTAAATGTGAAGATGGTGATCACAATAGTTGCACACCTTGTGTCATTAGAAGTTTTAAAGACAGGATAAAAATTAACAAAAAAGAAATACAGAATAGAGAAAATGGAGGAGGAGGAGGAGGAAAGGAGGAGGAGGTGGAGAAAGAAGAAGAAAGGAGAAAGGAGGAGGAGAAAGAAGAAGGAAGAAGAAGAAGGAAGGAGGAGTTGGAGAAAGAAGAAGAAAGAAGAAAGGAGGAGGAGAAGGAAGGAAGAAGGAAGAGAAAGAAGGAAGAAGGAAGAAAGAAGAAAGAAGAAAAGAGGAGGCGGAGAAAGAAGGAAGAAGGAAGAGAAAGGAAAAAGGAAAAAGAAGAAGGAAGGAGAAAGAAGAAGAAAGGAGGAGAGGGAGGAAAAGAAGAAAGAAGAAAGGAGGAGGAGAAAGAAGAAAGAAGAAAGGAGGAGGAGGAGAAAGAAGACAGAAGAAGAAGGAAGGAGGAGTTGGAGAAAGAAGAAGAAAGAAGAAAGGAGGAGGAGAAAGAAGGAAGAAGGAAGAAAGAAGAAAGAAGAAAGGAGGAGGTGGAGAAAGAAGAAAGGAGGAAGAAGAAGAAGGAAGAAGAAGAAAGTAGAAAGAAGAAGAAAGAAGAAGAAAGAAGAAAGGAGGAGGAGGAAAAGAAGGAAGAAGGAAGGAGGAGGAGAAAGAAGAAAGGAGGAGGGGGAGAAAGAAGAAAGAAGGAGGAAGTGGAGAAAAAAGAAGAAAGGGGGAGGTGGAGGTACAGGAGGAGATAAAGATCCAGGAAGAAAAGATTAAAAAATAGTTTACATCTCATTTTATCAAACATTCTTTCACTTATCGTTCTTTTGCTTCAGGTTTCGGTTTTCAGTCCGTTTTAGAGCCAGATGCCCTTCAAACCATTCCTGATTAGGAAGTCAGCACTGCTAATGTAATCTTTCCCCAAAGATCTTGCTAATTTTTTTTTTTTAAATAAGCAAAGGCATTCCTTCTCAAAACAGTTATTATAAACCTGAAGCAGACAATTATCTAGGTGCTAATCAAATCATTCTTGTCAATGCTCTTAATATGATAATTAGGTAAACTTTATTTTGTAATTCCAGACCGAGGTTAATTATAGATTTGGTGTTTTATTCAGCAATTACGCTACACAGATATGAGAGAAATTGCTATGTACTACCTGTTCCCAACCTACGTAAAAATGCATGGTAAAGGGTGGAATTTTGATGGCTGGAGCACACAACCAAACTTACAATTAAAGAGCTGTAAAAAGAGGTACCAGATTGCATCTACACTATGTATTATGTTCGCTCGTACAAAACAAAAATGGGGTTGTTATTGTTTAGAGGTTGCTACTCTTAATTAATCCCTGTGAATCAGATCCTTGCTATGCAAAATTAATCTTCTTTGAAACCAATTTGAACCCATCAGCGTGGCAGGCATGTTGTTGCAGGATGTTGAAAAAAGGACATTAAAACATATTAACAGAGAATAACGAATTTGGAAGGGACCTTGGAGGTTCCTTCCTTCCTTTCTCCCTCCCTCTCTTCCCTGCCCTCCTCCCTCCTTCCCTCCTCCCTCCTTCTGTCTGTCCTTTCTCCCTCCCTCCTTCCCTTCCCTTCTCCTTCCCTTTCCTTCCTTCCTTCCTTCCTTCCTTCCTTCCTTCCTTCCCTGCACTCCTCCCTCCCTCCCTCTGTCTCTTCTCTCTCCTTCTGTCCCACCCTCCCTCCCTCCCTTCATCCCTTCTCTTCTTTCCTTCCTTTCTTCCCTGCCCTCCTCTCTCCTTCCCTCCTTTCCTCCCTCCCTTCCTTCTTTCCACCCTTCTCCTCTCTCCTTCCCTCTTTTCCTCTCCCTCCCTTCCTTCTTTCCGCTTTTCTCCTCTTTCCTTCCTTCCCTGCCCTCCTCCCTCCCTCCCTCCCTCCCTCCCTCCCTTCCTTCTGTTTTTCCTTCCCTGCCCTCCTCCCTTCTTCCCTCCTCCCTCCTTCTGTCCGGCTCCCTCCCTCCCTCCCTCCCTTCTCCTCTTTCCTTCCTTCCTTTCTTCTCTGCCCTCCTCTCTCCTTCCCTCCTTCCCTCCCTCTCTCCCTTCTTTCTTCCCTTCTCCTCTTTCCTTCCTTCCTTTCTTCCCTGCCCTCCTCCCTCCCTCCCTCCCTCCTTTCCTTCCTTCCTTCCTTCCTTCCTTCCTTCCTTTTGCTCCTCCCTTCCTCCCTCTTATCTCCTTCTGTCCCTCCCTTCTCCTCTTTCCTCCCTTCCCTGCCCTCCTCCCTCCCTCCCTCTGTCTCTCGTCTCTCCTTCTGTCCCTCCCTCCCTTCTTTCCTCCCTTCTCCTCTTTCCTTTCTTCCTTCCTTCCTTCCTTCCTTCTTTTCCAAAGCACACATTTCAATACCACGGGAAAGTTTTTTTTTTTTTTAAAAAAAAAAAGCTTCAAGGGCTCCAAAAAACGATTAGCTGGCGCGGGAGGTTTGTTTTGACAGGCTAACGTGATCAGCAGCTGAAAGTTCACCTTGTTCTGATTCTAATTTATGTTACAAGTCGTCTGTGAGGCTCCCCGCCGGAACACTTACATTATTCTAAACAATTATATTGTTATGATACACATAATGCTCAGCTCTCCAACATCAAGTCTATTAACGACGGCCAACTGTAGAGCGGTGTGCTTCTTTCTCCAAAGGTCAAGCATCATTTCTTCAGTAGATTAACATTTTATCTTTTAATGGTGTTAAGGAAAGGTCAGGAGAGTTTAATAGATGGAATATGAAATGTGTCCGCCGGAAGATCCGTGCAGTAAGCATCTTTCTCCAGGCCCGAAACACAGTATTTAATTACTTCTCTTACGGCTTCCTTTCTTCCTTTGACAAGTTGAATGTCCCCTGTTTGTATCCGGGGACATAATCTGAGGCCGTCCCATTTTTCCTTCATTTCGGTGGCTCTCTTCGGCACGTCTCTTCCTTGTTCTCGAAGAGTTTCTCTGTTGTACCAAACAAAACACAACATTCCTTTAAGCAATTAGCGTGCCCTGGGGCCATTGGCATATTTTTTTTCTTTTTCTTTCATATCAGCACTGCCTTCCAAATCAAGGCAACAGGCCAATCCCCAATGACTGGGAGGAGAGTTAATTTATATTAGTTTAACTGAATATGTTTGCAATCATTATACAGAGAAGGATATTTAAATCAGCCCTCTCGTCTCCAAGCAAATGAGGTCTAGGGGATTTCGGGGGAAGACTGGAAGATAATGCTACTCCTTGGGAATGTCATGAAGCCAAATATTCTGACGGGAAAAAAAAAGATATCTGTATTTCAGGTGGAAATCTTGGCTGAATCGTGCTGAATTTTCCTAGGAGGAGCAGGATCAAGGAATAGATTCTGCATACGAAAGCTGGAAGCTGCCTTTCATTTACTTGATCTAGTGGTCCATTTCAAGATAACTGTCTAGTCCAGTCTATATGAGTCTCTGCAACAATAAGACGTGTGGACTTCAACTCCCAGAATTCCTATGGCTGGCTGGGGAATTTGGGAGCTGAAGTCCACGCATCCTAACATTGCTAAAGTTGACAAACACTGGTCTAATCTGATTGGCTATAGTCCCCAAATTCTAGTGTCTTCCTGTTTCCTAAACTGAGGGATAGGGAGGGGGGGATTAGAGATAGCTGGGGTTTTGTAGCCAAAATAAAATACTTTCTCTTGGGAACCAAGGACATTCCCGCACCTGGTCAGAGGAAGGAGGAGCAATGTCACCAGGCAACCAGACAGCACCTTGATTGGACCATGTGACTGATTATTTGGGGAAGGGAGAAAACTTTTACTTTTAATTAGGTGAAAACAGCAGTAACATTCAGAGTCGGTTTTCACCAGAACTGTGCCAATATGACATATCAAATAAAACTAATCTTTGAGGAATCTACATGCCTCGGAGTTTCATTTGCTGTGGATAGGTTAATTGGAACCCTGACAAGGACCTTTATGTACTGGTGATGCCATCAATTGCAAATATGACCTACGATCAAAGCAAGCGCATCATACTCTGTGCCTATCACATCTATCATGGCATTTGGGATATCTAGCTGCTAAAATCCAGAATATTTCAACTCCAAATAGGATGGTCTTGTAACCCCTATAGGAGTCACCATACATGGACAGCATCAGAGTTATGGAAAGCTGCTGTGGATAATATTGTCCAAGAGAGGATAGAGTTCTGAAACAATCTGCTCTATTCTAGAAAGAAGTGGATGATGGATTCTTCTACACCTTCCATCCATATTCAGCAGACTGTTCCACCCTGGAGTTGAGAATAGTGAACTTCTGCTGTTCTCTTCTGAGATGGCTTTTAACTGCCTCCGTTGATTTATTGACTTAAGGAGGTAAATTCTGGCTCCATCCTGGTCCATATTTCCTGCAGGATAAAGTCTGCAGAATTTGATGTAAGGGATAGGGTCATTTCGCTAAGCATTCTTTCAGCAAATTTATGCAGTATTATATTATGCAGATCTTATGCAGACTGTTTCCTAATATGATTTGATTGCTTATTTGTTCCCCATGACTATCATTAAGTGTTGTACCTTATGATTCTTGACGAACGTATCTTATTTTATGTACACCAAGAGCTATGTGCCAAGACAAATTCCTTGTGTGTCCAATCACACTTGGCCAATAAAAATTCTATTCTATTCTATTCTATTCTATTCTATTCTATTCTATTCTATTCTATTCTATTCTATTCTATTCTATTCTATTCTATTCTATTCTTATACTCTACTAAGGACTGTGGATTGCAGCAATCTATATTTCCCAATTGCTGCAAATGAAAATGAAAATCCTAATCCTAGTTCAAATGAAAATTTGAAAAAAATGCTTTTAAAAGCCTCTGACAATCCCAGCTGAATTGCCTGATCGTCAGAGGCTTTTAAGAGCATTTTTTTCCTACAACCTTTTCGGCGGAAGAGGTTGTAGAAAAAAAATGCTTTTAAAAGTTTAAAAAAAAAAAAGTTGGCCACGCCCACCCAGTCACATTACCCCACCACCACCACCAAGCCACGCCCACAGAACCGGTAGTAACAAATTTTACATTTCACCACTGCGCGAGGTGTTTTTGTTTGTTTTTTAAAAAATCCAATATTACCCTGCAAGGCATAGGGATAGTCCGGTCTCTAAATAGCTTGACTTTCTAAAAGAAAAAAGAAAGAGAGAGAAAAAATAAAACCCTAAGAAAGGAAGATTCCATTAAAGGCATGCCTTTGGGCCTGGAATTCCTGGGTCGTTTGTCGTGTCTGGCCAGTTTTCTTTCAGCGACTCCACTACCACAAGACAGCAGCTGTTCCTCATAGGGAACCTGATAAACCTAACCAACAAGGAAGTCCATTAAAACTCGTAAGTGGCCGCTCTGGCTGCATTTGGGGGAGAGACTTCAAAGCGAGGAAGAACTCAATGAAGCTCAATGAGACAGAAAGCAAAACAGAGCGAAGGCGATGGAGAATTGGAAGAGAGTGGGGTGATGGGGGGGGAGGGAGGAGAGAAACATTAGCTGGGTTTGATATATCAGATACGAGAGCCGGGGAGAGTTCATTCTTGGCATCGCCCGCATTCATATGTGGTGACATGGCTTGGAGAGGGTAACGTGACACCACGCAGCAGGCCGTATCATGCTCATTGGACCGTGGATTTGGAGGCCTGAAACTCGTAGGAGAACCAACCTGCTCTGACCCAGCTCCCCAAACATGACAAACCCTCTGTAGCTGAAGCAATGATTCCTTTATTAGGAGCTCCGGCAGCCCCAGCAAAAAATTTCTCTCTCACCGCAGGCTAACAAGTCTGTCTGGCTGGAAGATGAATAGTTGTCTGCCACATCTATTCATCTCCACCCCCTGCCTTTTATCCCCAGAGCTAAGGTGGGGCTTCACTAGCAGCAGTGGCTCTTCCTTCCCAAGGACCGGCCCACAGATTTCCACTGCTCTCCTCTCCTCTTTCATCTGCGCATCCATGCATCAGGCACTGGACCCAGCTATTCCTCCTCTTCCTCATCAGCCCACCTCCAGACCTGGGGCTGTTGACTCTCCATCTGAGGGCTGATGGAGGCTCCACCTCTGTCTCTCTCTGCCAGCTCCACTCCCTCTTCCCCCTCAGAGCTCCCAGGTTGCCTTGATGCTGACCCTGATTCCCACGCCTCCTCCTCCTCCTCCTCTGATTCAGCTGCTGGAGGGGCTGGCGGCTGACAGGCCACAACGCTGCCTCCATTTGGATGGGAGCATCCTCTCTTCCTTTTATACTTCAGTCCCCTCCATAAATGCATCTGGATTTTATTTTATTGGGGTCCTCTGAATTCCATTGCAGGTTGCAACTTTTTGAGTAAACCTAAATCCTCATATCCAAATCCATCCAGCTCATAAAACACAAGTTTTTTCTGTTGTGGTCTGTCTGTCTGTCTGTCTGTCTGTCTGTCTGTCTGTCTGTCTGTCTGTTTATCTGTAAGAGACATTGCACTGCAAAATGACACTCCAGCACAGGTGAATAAATAAAACATAGAAAGACAAGATTGTAAGACATTCTAGTTAAGTAGGTGGGACGATACCATCTCTGCGCCCTTGGTTGCATAGGTTTCAATTCAGAGGTTACAGGTAGTCCTCGATTTACAATAGTTCATTTTAGTGACCAGTCAAAGTTACAACGGCACCGAAGAAAAGGGACTTACGACCCTTTTTTCACACTTAAGACCATTGCAGCATCCCCATGGCCACGGGATCAAAATTCAGGCACTCAGCAACTGACTCTTACTGATGACGGTTGCAGGATCCCGGGGTGGGGGAGGGGTCATGTGATCCCCTTTTGTGACCTTCTGACAAGCAAAGTCCATGGGGAAACCGGATTCATTTAACAACTGTGTGACTAACTTAACAATCGCAGATAATTCACTTAAGCACCTGTGGTGAGAAAGGTGGTAAAATGGGACCAAACTCGCTTCACAAATGCCTCGCTTAGCAACAGAAATTTTGGGCTCAGTTGTGGTTGTAAGTCGAGGACTACCTGTAGTGGGGAAACACGTGGTTCTCCTGCAAAGGGAAAACCAAGAGATTCCCGGTGCCTTTTTCACAGGCATATACCCGCACCCATTCGCATATTTATTTTATTTTAGTTATTTATTAAATTTATAGGCCGCCCAGGTCCTGGGTTGGGGGGGACTCAGATGCACGTACGTTCCTCTAAAGACCATTATTTCCGATCCAGCAGATCTGATTCCTTTCTACCCTGCAGGGGACAGTATTGGGTTAAGAACAGTGGAGGAGAAATATGTGATTAAAAAAAATGAAAGGAACAGTTGCTTTCAGTTCTCCAGATTGTACTTTGCTAATTGAGGTACAAAGCAAAAGGTCCGGGGATGTGACTCCAGGCCGAGGACTTCCTTCCGGCCGAGAATGTCACTACAAAAAAGGGGCCGGGATCTCACAATCCTACTGGCTGTGACAGGGAAAGATTACAGAAAGCTTTTCCCATCCCTGGCATTCTTGTTAAGGAAGGAGATGCTGGCAAGCTGGCAAAGAATCCATATGTGTATATATGTGTGGGGGCTATTGGCACATATACGGGGGAGTGGGGAGAGAGGGAGGGAGAGAGAGAAGGAGGGAAGGAGAGGGGAAGGAAGGAAAAAAAGAAGGGAGGGAGGAAAGAAGGGAAAGAGAGAGGAAAGAATGGAAAGAAAGAAGGAAGGAAGGAAGGAAGGAAGGAAGGAAGGAAGGAAGGAAGGAAGGAAGGAGGGATATATATACATATAGATAGATAGATAGATAGATAGATAGATAGATAGATAGAGATAGATAGATAGAGATAGAGATAGAGATAGAGATAGAGATAGAGATAGAGATAGATAGAGATAGAGAGATAGAGAGATAGAGAGATAGAGAGATAGAGAGATATAGATATATCATCTACTGTGTTTTCCCGAAAATAAGACCCTGTCTTATATTTTTTTGAACCCTGAAATAAGTGCTTGGCCTTATTGCCATGTGCTCAAAAGCCCGATTGGGCTTGTTATCAGGGGATGTCTTATTTTGGGGAAAACAGAGTATATATATATAGAGGGGGGGGGAAGGGAGGGAGGAAAGAAAGAAAGAAAAGAAAGAAAGAAAGAAAAGAAAGAAAGAAAGAAAGAAAGAAAGAAAGAAAGAAAGAAAAAAGTGGCTATCTCTAAGATAGCCACTAATTTTCTTACTTTTTTACATTGTTTTGGGTTCTTATATATATATATATATATGAATGAATAGATGGACAAGAAGAGAAAAATCAAGAAAATTGTCTGGGTAGAAAGTCTGCTGGAGCATGGAACTCAAAACTCTCATTCTTAATTACAGGTTTCAAGGCCTTGGGAAGGAAGAAAACAGCCAGTGGACTAAAAGGACAGCCTTAGCAGCTGGTCTACCTGATGCCATGTTCTCTTTCCTGCTGAGGTGACCAAGAACATCAGTGTGTTTTCCACGTTTCCCGTAGATAAATTGCCTGGGATTAAATCTCATCTCCATGTTGATTTATAAGATATAGGACAGATGGTTGAGCTCCATGAGATATTTTTCCAAGAAAGGGAAAGTATAGAGAAATTAAGCGAATCCACCACCATTCAACCCATCTTTCAGTCTGAATCCAGGCAAATCCTTCTGCGATTGCTACAGATGGCCACAAAGAGCAGTATTGCAGGCTAATTCTGCCGACTGCCAGCAGTTCGATCCTGACTGGCTCAAGGTTGACTCAGCCTTCCATCTTAGCGAGGTGGATAAAATGAGGACCCAGATGGTGGGGGGGGGCAATATGCTCACTTTATAAACTGCTTAGAAAGAGCTGTAAAGCCCCTGTGAAGCGATATATAAGTCTAAGGGCTATTGCTATTGCTATCTTAGGGGAAATGAAAGAGCTATCTTCTAGGCTGTAGTTGCGATTCCACCACGAGATTAATATTATACATGCATGGACAAGACACCAGCATGTTTTCCTAACACAATGCACACTCAAGCCCATGTCAAAATATTGTGCTTTTCACACGTCGGCATCTCTCTCTCTCTCTCTCTCTCTCTCTCTCCCTTCCTCCCTCCCCACTCTCTCTCCTGTCATCTTTGTTTTCCTTCTACTCCCATGGAATGAGTCTACATGCAGAGAGTGGGAAGGGAAGGAAAGTATATATAGTAGCATTGTTTATTTTGGACAGATGCAAAGAGCTATCCCTGGACCTTTGCCAGTGATCAAAGGAGCTGGCGATGTAGAACAGATTCATGGGCCATGTCCGATCAGGCTGTGCTTTACCCTTCATCCATCATCCCAACCTAAGTCTCTTTGTGAGTGATGACTGCACCCTAAACTCATAAAATTAATCACTGCTCTGGCTTAGCCAGGTGTATTGCCTCCAGAAATTATCTCCGTGTGGCAAAAGAGTTGTTTGGAATCTGATAGCAGCTCTGGAATTTAATTGGGACGAGATTCTCTTGCAATGCCACAATCACTTAAGTATTTGGGGAAAGGGGGGAGCTTGTAGATCTTCTAAGTCTAAGATCTTGCCTTCTTTCTCTCCCACATAACTTACACCTTTAGGACGGGGGGAAAAAAAGATAACTCCAGGTAGCCCTCGACTTACAACGCCAACTGAGTCGCAAATTTGCATCGCTAAATGAGACGGTTGTTGTTTGCCCCATTTTACGACCTTTCGTGCCACAGTTGTTAAGTTGAATCACTGCAGCTGTTAAGTTAGCAACAGGGTTGTTAAGTGAATCTGACTCCCCGCTTGTCCGAAACTCGCAAAAGGGGATCACAATACTCCGGGACATAGCAACCGTCATAAATATGAAACCGTCTTAATTTTGATCGCATGACCAAGGGGATGCCGCAATGAGAGTTGGTGCGAAAATAAGCCACTTATTTCGGTGCCGTTGTAACTTTGAGTTATCCCTAGAAAAACTGGGGCAAGTCGAGGACGATTTGAGCTAAAACAAGAATTTTGACTTCTGTTATTCAAAGGCAGGAAAGGAAGGAAGCTACAGATTAGATAGGGAATGATTGATTGTTTATTGATTGATTGATTGAATTGATCTGCCTTCCATCTCACCATCCCAAACGATTTACATTCAGAAATGCTTAAGGAGTTCTTCTTTCTATCTGGGTAAAGAGAGGCCTTTAGAAGCTGTAAAACTCCAGCTGTTGCCACCAAATAAAATTTTTCATCGTGCCAGCGTCAAATGATTTACAAGGATGCCTCTCCGAAACCACCTGCTAATGTCTTAGGACTTCACATTTCTTTCGCTCCACTATTTTCTCTTGCTTCTTTCCATCTTCCAGAAGTTGAGTAGCAGAAAGCTTTCTCATCGTTTCAAAATTGGAATGGAGAAAAAAAAATATTTAAAAAGATGACAATAATAAGCACCAAGATTAGACTCGACCGTTGCTATTATGAAAAAAATAGATGATTGTGACAATGCCTGATGTTTATAGATCAGCCATCGTGATTTCAAAGGTGCGTGAAAGCCACTTCTATCTAGCAATGTAAAAAGTAAGAGGAAAAAATTGTTTAATTACAGCAAGAAAAAAACAACATTCCTTGTATGTGTTGGAAAAGGAGAAAAAGGAATCCTTTTTCACCACAAGACCTAAGAGACTAAGAGTTAAACAGGTTGATTTTAATTTCCAACACTAACTTCTAATAGATCTCTTTGATTTGGTAGAATTATTTTTGAACAATGCCAAACAAAGTCTACAACTAGCTCCATTCATACCAATAAATTGTCTGTCCTCCTGACTTCACATTTCGGTCAAAATTTGAATACCCGGCAAACATTGGAGCTCATCTCCAAATCATCTGAATTCACACAGCTAACCTCAGCGTTAATGTTGGCAAAAAATAACCACAAGCTCTAACTCAGTCAAAAAAGCCCTTATAACAGGAGTTCAATTGTCCCTAGATTTGTCTTCATTTGATCATCCTTGGAAGTCAAAGTTGATTATCATTATTAAGGATGGATTGTTTTGCTTTTTAGGGGTGCTTTTTCCAAATCTTATGGCTGAGGACAATATTCAAGAGGTTGTAAAAAAATTCTTTTAAAAACCGCTGACGATCCCAGCTGAGTTGCCTGATCGTCAGAGGTTTTTTTTCACTTTTAAAAACATTTTTTCTATAACCTCTTTGGCCCAATATTCTATTCTATTCTATTCTATTCTATTCTATTCTATTCTATTCTATTCTATTCTATTCTATTCTATTCTATTCTATTCTATTCTATTCTATTCTATTCTATCCTATCCTATCCTATCCTATTCTATTCTCCATCCTTCTCTTCTCTTCTACTCTACTCTATTCTATTCTCCATCCTACTCTATTCTATTCTCAATCCTTCTCTTCTCTTCTCTTCTCTTCTCTTCTCTTCTCTTCTCTTCTCTTCTCTTCTCTTCTCTTCTCTTCTCTTCTCTTCTCTTCTCTTCTCTTCTCTTCTCTCCTCTCCTCTCCTCTCCTCTCCTCTCCTCTCCTCTCCTCTCCTCTCTCCTATTCTCCATCCTTCTCTTCTACTCTACTCTACTCTACTCTACTCTACTCTACTCTACTCTACTCTACTCTATTCTATTCTATTCTATTCTATTCTATTCTATTCTACTCTATTCTATTCTCCATCCTTCTCTTCTCTTCTCTTCTCTTCTCTTCTCTTCTCTTCTCTTCTCTTCTCTTCTCTTTTCTCTTCTCTCTTCTCTTCTCTTCTCTTCTCTTCTTCTCTTCTCTTCTCTTCTCCTCTACTCTACTCTACTCTACTCTACTCTACTCTACTCTACTCTACTCTACTCTACTCTGTTGTCCATCCTTCTTCTTCTCTCTCTCTCTTCTCTTCTCTTCTCTTCTCTTCTCTTTCTCTTCTCTTCTCTTCTACTCTACTCTACTCTACTCTACTCTACTCTACTCTACTCTACTCTACTCTACTCCTAGTATGACTTCCTTCTTCTGGGGAAAGCCGTGTGTCACTGGCTCCAGCAGTGAACAGCAATGCATAAAATTGAAGGAGAAAAAACATGGAGGATAAAATAAGCATACATCAGAAATGGGGTCAGGAACCTAATTTCACAGTGACACCCTCGTAATTTGGCTCTGGATTTTTTATTTTTTATTTATTTTTTGGTCCATTCCAAATTCCTCTGGAAGAGAAAACACACCCACACTGACAGCCCAGCTGCAAGGGAGGGCGGGGGAGAGAAATCTGTCTGTTTCTGAGATATGCTGGCTGTCAGCAAGTGAGATTCCGATATTTATAGCATAGTTTACAAATACATTACTGGCTGTCACAGTGAAATAAGTGACGTCCTTACACGCCGAATGGAGTCGGTCCAAAGGTGTCAGCATTAGGCAAGGAGATAAGGAGACCCCCGTAATTAGTACATTCATCTTTTTTACGATATCATTTTTCAGACATATATGATCATAATGTAAATTAGAAATAAAGGAGGCTGGGTGGAAAATAGAATTAATTTCAAGGAGGTCAATCAGTCTGCAGTAATGGCATTACAAGCAGGAGATAATTTATGCTAACATTCCTGTCCGTTTTTCCTGCCACCTTCTGATTACGACAAGCTGCCTCTGTTGTTTTTCTTTTTTTTCTTCTTCCTTTCTTTTTCATTTTTCCCCCCCTTTTTTCTTTCTATCCCCTTGAAAGTCAGCCTGGGTGATAACAAACATCAGGCCTCCTAATGAAATTCATTTGCGGTACAAAAACACAAGCAAATCCAACAAGAGCTGTTACAGGCCTTAATGGCGTTCTATGGATTATTGATTTTTGATTTCGTTCCTGCTCTTGCAGAAGCCCATTTTCGTGGCACCATTAGCTCCATAACGATTAGAGACAAAAAGTTAATTATGTAATTATAAAGCCAATAACCGGCTTGTCTGGTTTACTTTGCTTTAGCCAGTTTAAACATTATCTTCCTCCCGCACATCATAAGAGTTGGGGGATGTGAGAAGAGAGATTAACGCCGGCAAAGCAGATGTAAAATTTAATTCTCCCAGCCAGGGCTGTCTCAAGAAGGCCATTAACTAATCACAACATTTTTCCTCTATTAAATTCACAACTGCCACTTCACACACAAAAGGTGAGGAAAGGTGGCATTGGAATTTTCCATTTTTATTGACTGTAACATAGCCTCAGCCTCAGGCATCTCCAATAAACTATTAAATAGAATGCCTTCATCTATTTGAAAATGAAAAGCTGGGAGAAAAAGAGAGAGGGAGAGGGAGAGAGAGAGAGAAAGGGAAATAAATAAAGATATGATGTTGTTGTTGAAGATAAGCCAAAAGACTGATTTTTTTTCCCCCTCTTCTACTTGAAAATGAGACTACCTTTAAATGGAAGGTTGACCAGTGACAGCCCAGGACTGCAAAGCTATTTGGAGATCCTCTTAAGCTTGCATATTTGAAAAACGGTTAAGTGAATCTCAGCTTGGCTTCTGCTCCTGTAATTGTTTGCGGCAAATGTTTGCTGAGATCTCCTGCTGATCGTCGGGGTGGTGAAGAAAGACAGAGGTGGAATAACAATTCAAAACAGCATCTGTCGGAGTACAGAAAAATGGCCGCCCTAGATTTTTGCATGTTTCTTTTTTCTTTTTTAAATTTCCTGCCCTTGCCTTCCCCCAAAAAAACCAGGAATCCAAGTGAAACGTACCCTAGGAGAGAAAGTATATAAATTTGTGTCTGCGTGTATGGGAGAATATGTATCAGGCAGGTCCTATGCACATCGCAAAACTATTCAATAGCTACTGAGCTTTAAAGTACAGAATTTTTCAGCGGTGGTGACAATGGGATTGGAGCCCCATATTTTTGTTGCTAAGTGAGACATCTGTTATGTGAGGGTTGCCCCGTTTTTACAACTTTTCTGCCACCGTTGTTAAATGAATTGCGGCAGTTGTTAAGTTAGCAGCACGGTTGTTAAATGAATCCGACTTCCCCATTGACTTGTTTGTTGGAAGGTCGCAAAAGGGAATCACATAGCAATAGCCCTTAAACTTATATACCGCTTCACAGTGCTTTACAGCCCTCTCTAAGCAGTTTACAGAGTCAGCCTCTTGCCCCCAACAATCTAGGTCCTCATTTTACCCACCTCGGAAGGATGGAAGGCTGAGTCAACCTTGAGCCAGTCAGGATCAAACTTCTGGCAGTCGGCAGAATTAGCTTACAATACTGCATTCTAACTACTGCACCACCATGGCTCCTGACCCCAGGGCACTGACGCCATCATAAATATGAGCCAGTTGCCCAAGTGTCCGATTTTTGATCACATGTCCACAGGAATGCTGCAACGGTCATAAGTATGAAAAAGGGTCATTTTTCAGTGTTGTAACTTCAAAGAGTCACTAAACTGACTGTTGCAAGTCAAGGACTACCTATAGTTTATCAGTCATCCTGCAAATAGTTCTAGAGAGTTATTTGGTTTAATCTTCCATTTTCTTGCTTGGTATAAAATTCAGCTACATCTCTACCTTAAAATTGAAAACTGTCGTACATATTATCTTTAACTGGCCCAAAGATATATTTCAGTTCACAAATGGTTATTCCCTTATTTGTTCTTTCCAAAAGGCCATGTCCCAGCTGTTCCCAGATGTACTCGCCACCCATACCGACCAATGCCAAGAGGTGAATGAAGCTTCTGTCATCACTTACTGATTTAACATTGACACCAATGCCTATTTTGGTCAACTATCCTTTCCATCTCAAAATCGCTCTGCTTCACTGACCGGTTTGGAGCCATTTAGGAATTAAAAGGACACAGATTGTCCATCAATAAAAGCTTTCTTTTCTTAAAAAAAGGTAAACGTTAGCTTGTCAATCAGTTCTAAGTTTCTCAGAAACCGTCTTCCTGTGAGCCGGTCCAAGAAAGCCATTGTCTGCTCCAAAGACTCAAGTTCAAGCCAACAATTCTCTCCTTGTGTCGGCATTTCGATTTA
>NW_027256893.1:21846710-21984363 GCF_029215685.1 Pituophis catenifer annectens
CATATCTGCTAGTGTGTGTGTGTGTGTGTGTGTGTGTGTGTGTTTTGTATTTGCATAAAAGGAGAGAGAGGGACCGAGAGGGGGGAGAGGGAGAGAGAAGCATTGTTAAGAGATGGCTCTTTCGGATTGTCATGTTCATTTAAGAGCTGCTATTTGAAGAGGCGCCAGCATTGAAAATTACCACTTACAGGATTGAAAATGAGACTGTATAAAAAGCCCATGTAAATGCTGCCTACGGTTGGTATCACATGTTTCATTCAGGAAGGCAATCAGGATAATAAGAAGTGGAAGATGAATGTGTTAATGGTTAAGGCAGATTCTGCATCAAGCTTTCCTTTATTTGTCCTGTGTCCAGATAATTTTTATTATTATTATTATTGGAGTTTAAAGCAAAGAGGGGGCGGAAAAATCTCCCTGGGGGGAGGGGGGAACATTTCCTGCAAAAATCACTCAGTCTTGTGCCAAAAGTCTTCAGCAGACACAACAATGTAGATGCTTACAAATAAAAATCCTAAGTAGTTTGAAAATTGGAGATTTTGTATGAACTAAAATCAGTCTAGTTTGTGAGAATCAGTTGTTAACATGGTTGTGGTCCCTCCTGGATTTCTTTCTGAGGTTATTATGGTAAAAGTGGATTGATTTTTTAAAGAAGGTTAGTAGGTTTAGGCAAAACCTTATTGTATTAGTATACAAAAAAAAAGGGAAAGAGAAGGAGGAGAAACTAGAATCCATTTCTCTTCCTAAAGAGAAATCCATTTCTCTAATCCTAAAGTCTTAGAGAAGATCCCTTGGTATAGGTAGATCAATGTTGTGATCCAGTAGGTGAAATAATATAAAGGTCCCATCAGAAAGTTTTTCATAGACTTGTCATCAGCTTCCATGGAGACATCTCCAGAAGAACTTGAGGCAGGTGGGTACCATGATCTAACAGAGAGGGAGGTATCCATGCCTCCAAAAAGAACAGACCATACAAAGTATAAAAGCCAGAACTTTAGAAAAGAAAGAAGAGCTCATTGACAAGGAAGACATCCTGAAGAGCAAGGTTTTTTAAAAAATATAATTTTTATTAAACATTTTTTTAAAAAAACAAAAAAGAATCTTTAACAATTTTTTTCTTTCCAACAATTTTGCATTGGTAAAACATTTCTTACTTATCCATTTTTTCTCCCTTATTTCAATGTATTCTTTATACATATACTTCTAATATTGATTTATTTACACACATACATATAAATAACAGTGTACACAATTTCATTTCTACAATCCGTATTCTTTCTGCTTCCTCTTGTTGTTACATTTCTACTCCTATATCTTCCTTATTTGATCTTTCCTTGCTTTTTATCTCTTTCCTTTAAACATTCATTTAACCAGCTATTCTCCAAAGCACCTGAAAGCAGGAGAAGAAGCAATGGGTGGAAACTAATCAAGGAGAGAAGCAATTTAGAACTAAAGAGAAATTTCCTGACAATTAGAACATTAATCAATGGAACAACTTGCCTTCAGAAGTTGTGAATGCTCCAACACTGGAAGTTTTTAAGAAGAGATTGGACTACCCACTTGTCTGGAAGTGCAGGGGGTTGGACTAGAAGACCTCCAAGGTCCCTCCCAACTCAGGTATTCTGTTACTCTGACCAGGCTATGAACGAGAGTGGCCATTAGGATGACCAAGTTCCATCATATAGTATGGAAAACACTCTTTTCATGGGAAAAATATAAAATATATTGGCATCTCACCAATATTAAAATCATGATTGCCCTTTTTCCTTCATATTCATTCTATTAGAACATAAGTGCCATCATTGCTGGGATTAAGGATACTTTAATTACATTTCCAAGTCAGTTTGAAAACCATCCAGTAGTTTGCAATATCTACAAATGCCATTCACCATATCTGCAAAATTAAATGGTGTTTGGTGGATGCCAGTCTGAATTTTCCAGATGTATTTTCAGAGGTCTATTTTTTTTTTGGGGGGGGGGGGGTCCTAGAATGAATATGAAGTGAAAAACAGGGGAAGAGGGGAGAAAGGGATGAAGAAAAGAAGTTGAATTAAAGCAAGTCACTTTGATAAGATATCGGGACTATTCTAGAATCACTTTATTTATTTATTTGTTTGTTTGCATTCCGCCTTTATTATTTTTACAAATAACTCAATGTGCAAACATATCCAGCACACCTTCCTCCTCCTATTTTCCCACAACAACAGCCTTGTGAAGGGAGTTGGGCTGAGAGTGACTGGCCCGAAGTTACCCAGCTGGCTTTCATGGCTAAGGTGGGACTGGAACTCATGACCTCCTACCTTAACTACTAGACGAAACTGGTCCCCCTTCCAATGTTTGTTGGAACAGAATTCTATTATTCTTTTTTTTTTAATCAAGTTTTTTTTTAATTTATACATATCATTGTGTGGATGGCGCAATGTTTGAGTATCATACATTTCAATACATATAAACATATTCCTAATTATTACATTCCATTTTCCTTATTTCGTATTATTTACTCCTACCTTTTACACAAAATTTTAATTTTCATATAGATGCAATACCATCTAAAATTGATGTGCTTTAGCATCCCTATTATCTTCCGTTATAGTTTCAATAGTATAACCCTCAAGAAAAAAAAAAGGAATTATCCGTCTGTTTTCTTTTCTCCTGTATGCCGTATTTCACCCATTTTTACAACATCCCTCTCCTTTCCTCTTCTTTTGCCTCCCTCTCTTCTCTACTCCCCTCTCTTCTCTCTATTTCCCTCCTTCCTTCTCCTCTTCTTCCCTCAACTTACCTTTCTCCTTCTCTCCTTCTCCTGTCCCCTCTATATTTCCCCCTCTCTTCTTCTCCACTTCTATCTCCTTCCCTTTCTGCTCTTCTCCTACCCTCTACTCCCCTCTCTCCTGTCCCCTCTCTACCCTTACTCCCCTCTTCACCTCTTTTATTTTCCTTTTATTCCATTTACTCTCAGAGAGAACCGGTGGAAGCTTCGGATCTCCGGCAAATGTTAGACTGATTTTCATAGGAATTTGGGGGGGGGGGGGGGTTTAAAGGGGGAAAATAAAAAAAGGGCAAAGGCCCCACCACACCTCATTCTGCATGAAAAAAAAAAAGCTTTTTTTTTTTTTAAAAAAAAAAGGAAAAAAAAGAGGGGGATGGATGGGAGGGGGACCTGTGATTCCCATTGATGGTTTCCCCCCAACTGTCCCGATTTCAGGACGTTGGGGGAAAAAAAAGCAGAGATTATCTCCCCTTCTGTTGAAGACTTAAAGGCCCGACAGCCACCCCAATGGCCCTCATGCCAGGACCAGATTATGATAACAAGATCATGTTCAGTTATAAAAACAAGTGTTGAAACTTTTCTCATGTCACTTTCAATCCAGGTCGGCCGGGGGCCGGAGAGGATGGGGAAGGGGGGGGGGAGAGAATTGGGGTGGGGGTTGTTTCTTGCAAAGATCCATCTGAATGCCAAGCAAGGTTTCCTCCCCCCCCCCCCGAAAGGCGCCGCTTTGAACGGGTTCGCGAGCTATTTGCATAAGAAGATTTGGATAAAAAGAAAAGGCTCAATGTTGCATCTGGTCATTAATATGGCTGCAAATACAACACATTGTAAGCCTATTGAAAGGGCACAAAAGGCTCGGCTAGGAGGACAGTGATCCTATAGCCATGGTTAACATTTGAATCCAAGTAATATGTTCTCTCTAGGAGTACAGTTGTTACAATTAGAGATATTTTCCAGGACGGCATAAAGAGCTCGTAGTTGATTTGAATGACAATCTGGCGGCTTTTGAGAGAGAGAGAGAGAGGGGGGGGAGAGAGAGAGGGGAGGGAGAGAGAGGGAGAGAGAGAGGGGAGAGAGAGGAGAGTTTTAAAAAGGGGGGGGTCTTTTCGGGACAGTGATAATTTTTTTAAAGCTTTGATTCATTTCTGATCTGAAACTCAGTTGTTCGTTAACTGCCTACAATCAACACAAACACCGCAAAATACTGTAAATAAAACATAGAGGTCGTTGGCCAAAGGATGCAGAGTGCTCTGAATGGACTTTCTTCAAGCATGAAAAGGTTTTCGACATTTTTTTCCTGTAGAACAAAACAGCATTTTTTTACTGTTGCAAAAAAGGATCGCCTTTAAATAAGGGACAGCTCTTTCCTTCCTTCCTTCCTCCCTCCCTCCCTCCCTCCCCTCCCTCTCTCCTTCCCTCCTACTTTTCTCCCTCCCTTCCTCCCTCCTCCCTCCCTCCCTCCCCTTCCCTCCCTCCCTCTTACTTTCCTTCCTTCCTTCCTTCCTTCCTTCCTTCCTTCCTTCCACCTTCCCTCCCTCCCTCCTACTTTCCTCCCTCCCTCCCTCCTACTTTCCTTCCTTCCTTCCTTCCTTCTTCTTCCTTCCTTCCTTCCTTCCTTCCTTCCACCTTCCCTCCCTCCCTCCTACTTTCCTTCCTCCCTCCCTCCCTAACCCCCTCCCTCTCTCCCTCCTTCCTTCCTTCCACCCTCCCTTTCTTTCTCCCTCCCTCCCTCTTTCCCTTTTCTTCTTGCAAATTCTTCCGAAATTTCCTATTTTCCAAACTAAAATTCCAAACCATTGGCCAAAGTGCCATGGCATTCTGCTGGGAATAGGAAAGCCCATAAAAATCCACAAATACATTATTTGTGTTTGTACGCATTGCTCGTGTGTTCTCAGGCCCAAACCCAGAATTGGCCACGAAAGGGAGAAAAAAACAAACAAACCCTGTGGCCCTTGATCCCATCTTCTCTCCAATGCTCTTAGGTCCCCCCCCTTTTTTTTTAATCGAGCTGGCAATGCTGGCGACTGATTAATCTCCTCCCATCGAGATAAGCAGGAGTCCTGTTTATTTGTCAGCTCATGTGAAACACGATTTTAGGTGACGCTCACGATGCGGCTCCTGTTTCCACAATAAAAGCATTGTTTGGAGAGGCAGTCAAAACCTTGGTTGCAGAAGAAGGGCCGAGTCGAGGTCGTGTCTCATTGACTGTTCCTTCTTCGGTCCTCCCCCCTTCTTCTTTTTTTTTTACTTTCCATCCCTCAGAGAAGACATCAAAGACCCAAGATGCGTCTTCTTTTGTCTCCTTGGCTCTCTGAGTCTCAACATGTGGTTTTTGCAGTCCCAACCCCGGCACCTTTTAACCTATTCTGTTCAGCTTAAGCCTTAACTCCATCTGAACATTAGGGAAACTATAGTAACCAATAATCTGCCCGCAACACAATAGAAGCTATGTATCTTGTCACACAAGAGTTGTTCATGATCACCATTCTAGACAAGTTTCTTTACAGGGCTGGGGAGGGGGGACCCCCACGACCCTCGCTGAAAAGTTTGTCAAAAGAAGACCATCCCATTTTCTTTCCCCTTGGGCATGGCCCATTTTGGAGCATAGAAAATGTGGCGTGCAGATTTAGGCTGCTAATTTAACTTTCACCGGTTGGGCCTCCTTCTCCCCCACCAAAAAAACATGGACTCCGATGCACGCACACACATGCCTTTGACTGTCTGTTGCACAAGGATTGTTTTTGCTTTGTTAGTCTTGGGCTCTGGGTCGCTTTCCACTTAAAAATAAAAATAATACATCCCCACCCCACCCCCAAAATCGGAGAGACTTGAAAACAGTTTTTATGAGAATCCCAAAAGGAGCTTTTTCCCAAAGGCAACTGGACGTTCTAGTTTTTTTTTTCTCCCCACTTTGACAATGTTTCACTTCTCATCCAAGAAGATTCTTCAATTCAACGGAAAGCTAAAGGTTTTCAAAGAAAAAAACCCAAGAAAATCCAGGTGCTTTTTAGAAAAGTTCCTCTGGGACAACCATGACCTGGAGGATTGAGAAACTCCATAGACACGTTTATGATATATTTTATCTTCTTCTTCTTCTTCTTCTTCTTCTTCTTCTTCTTCTTTCTTCTTCTTCTTCTTCTTCTTCTTCTTTCTTCTTCTTCTTCTTCTTCTTCTTCTTCTTCTTCTTCTTCTTCCTCCCCTCCTCCTCCTCCTCCTCCTCCTCCTCCTCCTCCTCCTTATTCCTCCTTCCTCCTTCCTCCTCTTACTTTCTAACATTAAATCAACATTGAAGAAGAAAAATCAAAGACTTTGTTGTACAAAACTCCATTCAAAAGGATCCAGCATCCCAGGCAACTGGCAACCATCTGCTTTTTGGCCACTTGGCATATTTGGTCATTTACTAGATGACTATGAAGATCAAATGGATTCAGATTCTTCTCCTTAACCAGCAGGGAAAAAGAACATCAAAAAGGTGTAAATTTCATTTCCCCAGTTTTGATGAAGTCAAGCATGAAATGAAACGTAATACTCTCAAGTGGCCAAGGGTTTGAGACTATTGATGGTGTTACTTCTGCTTCACAAAGCCCAATCAGCCGACAGCAAGTTGAACAAGCTAAGAAGAGAGTTTTAGGGGAGCCAGATGGACGGTTTTGACTATGGTTGAAAAGGCAGCTTAGTGCTGGCCTCTTCAAGCCAAAGCAAAGCAATGTGAGAAATTCACACCTCCCCTCTCCGGCTTTTCTTCCCCCCCCCTCCTAGTGGTAGCAGCGAGCCCTACATAATTCTGATTTAAAAACAACCCCACAGAACGAACAATCAGTGTTAGCCCACCTACCATTTATCAGATTAATAAGGAGCGGGGGACAACAAGAAATGTATTTATTTCCAAGAACGTGATAATGGGTCTTTTCATAGAAGTAGGACTCCAGAGGTCTGTAGGGATGTAATCAGAAACACAACAGGTTAGATTTTATTTGATTTGGCCAGAATTGATCTCAGGATTGTAGCTCTGGTAGAAACTAGCTTGTGGATGTCAGGAAGTGTAACACAAGTTGTATTTCAGAATGTAGACGTTTCCTTCCAAAATTCAAGCTAATTGCTTTTGTGGAGAGTTAAAGTAGACCCTTCAAAATCACCCAGCACTTTGTCTGCTAGTAATGGATTGTTTGATTGTGAGAGGAGAGGGGGGCCCTTTTCTCTCTTTTGTTAAATAGACACTTCCCCCCCCCCCAACACACATATACAACAGCACTCCTGCTTTCATTTCTTCCCCACCCCCCATTACATCCCCAAATTTAAATGCTCTGGCCACTCTGCTTTTTTTTTTTTTTTTGAATAGAATCAAGTGGCTTTGATAAAGACTTAATAGAATCTTTAATACTTCTAACAATCCACTCCCATTGAACTGCATTAAGTAGATATTATGGTAGGACAAAGGGCTAAATAGCTCAACATCAACCTCATTAGGCATGCGGAGAAGTCCTGTTTTATGGGCCAGCCTATTGTTAGGACACACCCCAGGTTAGCTTTAAATTGAAAATGATACCATGAAAGAGTAGAAAGGAATTGGGAGATTCTTTCTTTCTTTCTTTCTTTCTTTCTTTCTTTCTTTCTTTCTTTCTTTCTTTCTTTCTTTCTATTCTTCTTTCTTTTCCTTCCTTCCTTCTTTTTTCTCTTTTTTCTCTTTCTCTTTCCTTTCCTCCTTTTTCCTTTCCTTTCCTTTCCTTTCCTTTCCTTTCCTTTCCTTTCCTTTCCTTTCCTTTCCTTTCCTTTCCTTTCCTTTCCTTTCCTTTCCTTTCAGCCCTTCCAAAGAGCAGGCCACTGCTGAAATGGTTCTGACCATGGCGAGCTATCAGGTATGATTCATCCGTGGCATGAATCACGATTCAAGAGCTGAGTACCACTCTCCAATTTCTTCACTTTCTCTTTTTCCCTAGCTGTCCTCCTCTCTGCTTGTGACGTCAGGATAGAAAACAATATAATTTGCAAGGTTTAATAAGAGTACATAATACATAACTCTGCGCTAGCACATTTGAACAAATTGGAAAATTAAAAATCATGATCCTTTAGTGCCGGTCAAAAAACTAAACCAAATGAAAAGCATCCTTGGAAAACCTCTGTAAGCAAAAGCAAGACATTTATAGTGCCAATTCATGCCTTCTGTTTGTTTCCTCCTCATTCTTTGCATTCTCTGGTATAATCAAAAGTAAGTTTTCTACAAAACTTACCTGATTCTCATTATTTTTTAAAAAAAAACAACTTGTATTTAAAATGCACAAAGGCTTACCCACTGGAAGAATGTATCTATGAATGAAGGGAAACACCAGGCCATGTTGCCGATGGACTCTTTCAGCCTCTGACTTCAACAATAGCTAAGCTGACATCCATTTATTAAGAAATAGAGCTGATAGTGACAAGAAAGTTTATTAAAATTAATGATCGGTAAACTCCTTTAGCATCACAGCCCTTTGCCTTCTGTTGGTATGTGTGTGAAGGCAGATAGATTGGTTAAGCAGTTCCATTGAACTCCCATAAGCCACAGGGGGAGGAAGAGGAGGTTAGCTTGTGCCTTATTAACTTCTCTGTGTTCTTTCCTTGTCTTCTTCCAGGAACTTCTTTTCAATTAAGGGGGACCGCCTGTCAACCCTGAAGCTGGCCTGATTGAAGCCATTTTGAGACTTCAATGCTGACACACTGGAGAAGAGGAACAGGGAAGGGGGAATAGAGATAGTTGGGGTTTGTAGTCAAAACAAAATACTTTCTCCTGGGAACCAAGGACATTCCTACAGCTGCTTGGAAGGAGGGAACTGGAGTCACCTAGCAACTGCACAGAATCCTGATTGGACCATGTGACCATCCCAACTGGAGATGCCTCCCTGTCATGCCACTCCATGTGTAGGGCAGGATGTCCTTGATTCTCAGAGAAAAGAATGTTATTATGGCTAGATATCCCTTCAACTCCATGCAATCCCCCCTCCCAGTTTCCCATAGCATCAAGTGTAGCAGCCATGAAGATCCAGAGAAAAAGATGGCCTCCAGGGCTGACACCAGGTTCACTTCACGATCGTGTGACTCCCCGAACAGCTGCGGTGGTTCACTTAATAACTGCGACAGGAAAGTTCTTCAAACAGGGCAAAATTCCCTTCACGAATGTCTCACTTAGCAACCTAAATTTGGAGCTCGGTTGTGGTTCGTAAATTGAGGACTCTCTCCAGCGAATGATACTTTAAAGAAATTGGGAGAAAAGTTTCCCAAATGATGATAGCGGTGCTTACGATGACTTTGATGTCAGAGATAGTTTTTTAAAATTCCTCTTGTTAACAGGAGTCTCGTTATATTAAAACCCAGGTCTATCATTGTTTTCCAGTTCCCCTTTCTTCAAACAACATGCATAACTTTATCTTCAGATTGATTTTATGTCCTTCTGAAAGAAGGTTGCTTAATCTGAGCTTTCTTAATCTACATTTTCACCCCAAACCTTTGGGGGTTTATTATGGGATAGCTAAAGGTTTGTTTATCCTCTGCTGTTTTTCTCTCCCCCGGAGCTGAAACCAGGGTCTTCTCCATCAATTTTCTCCTAAGAAGATTATCAAGGGCTGGTGTTGCTGTTGTTTAACCAATCTATTTCTCTAAATTCTCTGGGTTGTTTTTTTTTTCCAATGAGTTTACACTTTAATGTCCTCAATTGAATTTCAAACAAGAGATCAAGTTGACCAACTAATGCCCTGCTTTCTTGGGGAGGGCAAAGGTGGAGGAGGGTAGATGGGAGGGAGGACTTTAAAATGATTAAAAGGTGCTTGGAATGATTTAAATGCTTTTTCACAGGTAGCCAGACAAGAGTTCCAAAATCCGGATCTTTTTGAAAAAAAATGTTTTTTTTTCTTTAAAGCACAATTCTCTGGTAAGGTCAACAAATTGGGCAAAAAATTGGAAACTAACTGTCTATCTGTCTGTCTGTCTGTCTATCATCTATTTGTCTGTCTGTCTGTCTGTCTGTCTATCATCATCTAGCTAACTAGTTAGCTAGCTATCTAGCTATAATCTATCCAGCCAGCCATCATCTATCTTTCATCTTCATCCATCTATCTACCCATCCCTCATCCATTTTTCATTCATGTATCCATCCATGCATCCATGCATCCATCTATCCATCCATCATTCATCATCCATCCATCCATCCATCCATCCATCTCCATTCACTCATCATCTCCTTAAGAAATTGCTTCAATGAAGTATGGTTGTTTCCTTGTTTTTATTGTTTTTGTCACCCTTAATGTGGTGTATGCCACATAAGTCTCATGGAGTTGGGAGGCCTTCTAAATGAACAAATACACAAGCACACACACTTTTGCATCTTTGTTATCTCCTTATACGTCACTCACCACAGTGTCAAAGTCCTTCAAGATGCTATAAATGTAGGAGAAAATGACAAGACCATTTGATAGGAAAAAAAAAATTCAGGTTTCAATATTTTATTATAGTGTTCATTTTTAAAAGAAGTCATGTCATGACTGCAATGGATATCTGAATGATATCAAATCATAGGAGCCTTGGTAGTACAGTGGTTTAAAGCACCCTGTTATTAAGACCAGCTGCCTGCAATTACTGCAGGTTCGAATCTCACTAGGCTCAAGGTTGACTCAGCCTTCCATCCTTTCTAAGGTAGGTAAATTGAGGACCCAGTTTGTGGGGGCAATAAGCTGACTTTGTATAAATATACAAAAGGATGAAGGCTATTGCTGAGCACATTGTAAGCCGCCCTGAGTCTCCGGAGAAGAGCGGCATATAAATCAAATAAATAAATAAAAATAATAATAATAATAATAAATCAAATCTTTAATATGGTTGTAGACCAGTATAATTGAATGACCTCAAAAGTGAATTAAACTCTCAGAGTAGCTTCTTCCTACTATCGGTAGGTATTGGGATGGGCTTCAAAAATTTTAGCAAGGGGTTCTCTGCCCAGTTGCTTGGTGGATGTGGCCATGGTGGGCGTGGCCTAGTCAGCCTCTTGCACCATGGGGTGGGAGGGCTTTTTTGCCCTCCCCGGGCTCCGGAGGCTTTTCTTGAGCCTCTGGGAGGGTGAAAATGACCTCCCCAGGCTCCGGGGGCCCTCTGGAAGCTGGAAACAGGCCCATTTCCAGCCTTCCTGAACTTCCGGTAGGCCCATTTTTTGCCCTCCCCGAGCCTCTGTGCACACCCTGCGCTTACCTGCATCCAAAACAGGCTGCGTGGGGACTCCTAGGAGGGGCAGGGTGGGCAGGGCGGGGCCAGCCAGGAATGGGATTTGGGGGTTCTCCGAACTGCACAGAATCTTAGCTAGAAGTTATCCCGAACCCCTGCGAACCCCCAGCAGCCCACCCCTGGTAAGTATCCTTTGAATTGTTGAAGTGCTTTCGATCTCATTCCAAACTGAGTGACAATTAGTTGTGTGGCTGCCAGGTTTTGTAATCCAGTAGTAAGTTTAAAGGGCATCATTTAATGTAGGTTGCTTTTGAATTTGCACCATTAACCAACTCCTTGGTAAGGCTGGCTGTTTTACCTCCCATTATTTATTTATTAGTCATATTTCTATGCCGCCCACTCTCCAAGGACTCTGGGCGGCTTACACCAAAGACAGTATGCTAAATAGCATCAACAATCTGGGTCCTCATTTTATCCACCTCGGAAGGATGGAAGGCTGAGTCAACCTTGAGCCGGTGAGATTTGATCCGTTGATCTGCTGAACTAGCAGTCAGCTGAAGTAGCTGCAGTACTGCAGTCTAACCAGTGGCCATCCTGGCTCATTACTCTGAGAGTGGACTTTTAATCATTTACATTCAATTATTAAAACCCTCCAGGCATTTAGGATGCCTTAATTTTTAAAGTAAAATTCAAATGTGTATGTTTATGAGCCTGCAGACGAAAGAGCATTTAAACACGGATAGACTTTGGGGAACTGTGGAGTTTGGCCTATTGGCAGGTGTTCCACCAACACAAATTAGCTCTATTTGTACAGCATAATTAACTTTGTTATCATCATGTCGATCCATTTTTATGGATTCATATCATACGCCGCAAATATAATCTGACCAAATATAATCTGACATGTGCAAAGAGAATCCTTGTGTAAGTTTCCACTGAAATACAAACGGAAGGCTGTTTTGAGTCCCCACATCCAGCTAAGCCTTGGTTTGTTAAGGAAGCCACAATTGGGAAGCCAAAACTGAAATGTATTGTTCCCTTCCATAGTTTTAAATTTTCATTAATATTTATTGCAATATATCCCACCATCGACAAAAGATAAAGGTAAAGGTTCCCCTTGCACATATGTGCTAGTCATTCCCGACTCTAGGGGGCGGTGCTCATCTCCATTTCAAACCTGAAGAGCCAGCACTGTCTGAAGACGTCTCTGTGGTCATGTGGCCGGCATGACTCAATGCCAAAGGCACACGGAACGCTGTTACCTTCCCACCAAAGGTGGTCCCTATTTTTCTACTTGCATTTTTTACCTGCTTTCGAACTGCTAGGTTGGCAGAAGCTGGGACAAGGAATGGGAGCTCACTCCGTTATGCGGCACTAGGGATTCGAACTGCTGAACTGCTGACCTTTCAATCGACACACTCAGTGCCTTAGCCACTGAGCCATCGCGTCCCTGGTTGGTTTGTTAAGGAAGCTACAGTTGGGAAGCCAAAACCGAAACTTATTGTTCCTTTCCATATTTCCAAATTTTCATTAATATTTATTGCAATATATCCCACCATCCAACAAAAGATACACAAGGGCAAAAACCTAAGCCATAAATGACATAATGGAGCAGAATATTGAAATATATTTACAGGCAACTTAATAATTTCGGGGATTGTCAAGTTCTGAAAGCTGCCTAGAAGTCCTTGGTCGTCTGTCAGTCTCTTCCTTTATTTCTGACCCACAAAATATCCCCTAACTTGATTTACTCCACGCTGCCTTTCCAGGAAAGCTCTGAGCGTGTGTTATTAAAACATACTTAGTATTGCTGTGCCTGGTCTCGGGCTTGTCTCTTTAAGCCAGCTTTATTTCCAGGATCTCTTTCGAAGGTGGCCCTTCCAGAATCCTTATGATCATCCTGAACAAAACCAACATGCAGAGTGGTTTCTCTGATCAGATGCTTTCTCACAACCCAACCTGAACCAGAATAAGCAAAGAGGCAAGTCAAATCTTCAAGGTCAAGCTCCAGAGTCAGTTTCCTGACCTAGGAAATCATGTACTGTGACAACGGGTGACAAATGGATGAGTGTGCAACATAGCTAAGTGTGTTGCATTACAAACTAGGGCCTAGCTATCTTCGAGACCGCCTGCTGCCACCGACGATCTCCCATCGACCTGTGCGCTCCCACAGAGAGGGCCTCCTCGGGGTGCCATCAGCCAAACAGTGCAGGCTGGTGACCCCCAGGGGGAGGGCCTTCTCTGTGGGGGCACCTACCCTCTGGAAACAATTGCCTCCAGAGATAAGGAGAATCCAAGACCTCGGTGCCTTCCGCCGTGCCCTTAAAACCTTCCTTTTCCAGCAAGCCGGGCTGGCCTAATTTTTTAAGTGTTTTTAAGTGTTTTTGTTTATTGTTTTTAATTAATGGGGCCAAATTTATATATGTATATTTTAACTGTATTTTAATATTTGTACTTGATGTTTTTACTTGGCTGTTCACCGCCCTGAGTCCTCAGGGAGAAGGGCGGTATACAAATTCAAAATAAAATAAAAAAATAAATAAATAAACTACGCACAGTTTGTAACACAACACACTTGCTGATTGGGGGGGGGGGGGCAGAGCAGCCAAGAAATGGCCGATTTCTCTGAAGATCTGTTTCCTTTGGTACCTGTTCTCCAAAATGCACTTTAAAAAAAACCCAAAACAATAAAGCAAAGGGCATTGCATTCGTTGGGCGAGCGAGCGGAGGCCGTAGAATAAATTAGTTCTTATCATTTGCAAATGATAAATTGTTTACAAGAACTCCATGCAACATGGAGTGGTTTGACAGATGCAAACAGATTCAGATAAGTACACGCTTTGTGTGTGTGTGTGTGTGTGTGTCTCTCTCCTTTTTCCATCCTGAACTGGTTCGCTTGAAGCTCGCACCTTCTTTTCTTTCTGCTTCTGAGTCGGGGTGGCAAAAAAGTCACCTGTTTATTGATTTCTACATCTGAGACTCTAATTATGCATTTACAGATGACTCGGCCGATTTGCAAATCTTGCACTGAGATTCTGTATTGGGACAAGTTTGTGTTAATCTCCAAGAAGGACTGACCTTTATCTTGTATTTAAAACAGAGGCAATAACTGGAAATCATTTTCAATTTCGTTTCCAATCGTATGAAAGGAAAAGGGAGAAAGATTAACTTTATTGAACCTGCTCTTTTTTTTCTCTCTCTCTGTCTCTTTTTCTCTTCTTATTTATTTTCAGACTGCTGGTTAAACGTAGGAGTAGCACATGCTTGTTGCTTTGTAGTGGGGTGGGGGTGGGGGGCTAGTGGTGGTCTATTGGGAACAGCTATTAAATTAATCCTGGCTGCAGAAATTAAGTAGGCAGGGTCACGAAAGTGGTTGAACAGGAAAAGATAGGTAGATTTCTGGGACCCACCAAGATGCTAATGCTACAGAACAATCTGTAGAGACTTTGGAAAAAGTGTGGAGAAGAGCAACTAAGATGATTAAAGGCCTGGAGACTAAAATCTATGAAGAACGGTTGCAGGATTTGGGTTTGGCCAGTCTAGAGAAAAGAAGGACTTGGAGGGGGGGGGACATGATAGCAGTCTTCCAGTATTTGAGGGGCTGCCACAAAGGTGATTGGCTCCAAATCACGCAGGCAGCTTTCATACCTAAAGTGGGTCTAGAATTCCCAGTCTCCCATTTTCTAGTCTGGTGCCCTAACCACTAGACCAATTTAAATCCATTGAGAATTTCAAATTCTTAATCATCAATTAAGAACTTGTATTGTCAATCAGTTCTCTGACAGTGTCAACTTTTCTGGATTATGCCATTTTCTCCCCACCCACCAATTCAGATTTTGGTTGTAGCCCTCCATGATAAAAGCACCTGGGCAGTTGTACGAGATTAGCATCGTCTTCTCTTTCTTTGCTAGCCTTTCATTCTCGTAACTCTGCTAGTTGGCAATAAATCTGTACCTCCGTGACCTTCATCCCTTCGCTTGACTTCAATATCTGCTAAGGGGCTGCCACAAATACGAGGGGGTCAAATTATTCTCCAAAGAACCAGAAGGCAAAATAAGAAACAATAGATGGAAACTCATCAAGGAGAGAAGCAACCTGGAACTAAGGAGAAACTTCCTAACAGGGAGGACAATTAACCAGTGGAGCAGCTTGCCACCAGATGTTGTGGGTGCTTCATCATTGGAGCTTTTTAAGAAGAGACTGGAGAGTCGCTTGTCTGAAATGGTCTAGAGTCTTGGACTAGGAGACCTACAAAGTCCCTTCCAGCTCTATTCTTATTGAATCTTCTCCATTAGATCCACAACAGCGATTTGGCAAATGTGTTCAATTTCTGAACCAAGGCAAGGCCAATCCATGTTGACTTCTGCTTCTCACTTTCCAAATACCCATTGCCTTTAACACTAGCTTTTGTGCAATTTGGTGTATGGCTCCTCCTTATTTCCACATTGTTCTACCAACGCTGTTCATTCCTCACTGGTGCCCTGTTGTAAGCCGTCATCTATAACTTTGAGAGTGATCAATGTTTGTCCCAACCTTAATGGTTCCTCCTCTTTTCTTCCCTGAAATTCACTCCCTCCTCATTGCCCATTTAAGTAATATTGATGGTGGTTAACAGAATCGGATGGAGTGGGTTCTTTTCATCGAAACTCCAATGCATCTTATTTCAACCTCCATTCTGGCTTCGGTTCTTCCTTTTCTCCCCAGCTGTAAAGTCAACCCCGCCATCCCTCTGTTCCTTTGATGGCCTTCTTAGCTGTCCATCCCACTCTGGCTGAAGCCCTCTGGGTTTGACTGATGAGGATGTGGCGCTCTGAAGGTGTTTGGCTTTGTAATTTCATCCTTGAATTTTGTGATTACCAACAGGACAACTTTTTTAATTTGCTCTTTTGTCTCGATTCTCCCGGCTGACAATCTGCTCCGTGAGCTAGGCTTTTTAATCAATCACCTAGATAATCAAATGTCAGTTGGCTATCTGCTCGGTGTAATTACTTTTGCAATTAAAAATCAACCTCGAGTTGCCTGGTCTAATTAGAAGGATGGCCAGATTTTCATCGAGATTGATTTTTTAATAAATATTGACTTAAAACGCCATCGTCTCATCATATTCTTCTTCTTCTTTTTTTCATTTTCTTTGAACCAAAAATCAAACAAATGGGAGAACAAACGGGCAAGTTGACTTCCAAGGTTTTTTCCGCCAGTTCAGAACCCACAAAGTTGTGAGTGGCAGAACTTCAGCTGATTTCTCTCTCTTCACTTCTTATAATAGAAAGGGACCGTGCGTATTATTGTGGGTAGCATTTAAATGGACATTAGGGGCAGGAGAGGGACAGACAGAATCCTTTGAGGTGGCCCCTGTTCAGTATATATGAGTCCCAAATTAAATTCTGCATTTCCAATATTAGACAGGTAAGAATTCATAGGATCAATTCTACTGAAGATGACTACAACACAGGGAGAGCCAAAAAAATTTTCTTCATTGATAATGTAATCGTAATATTAGTTATTGAATTTGAGAGGCAGGATCTAAAGGGAAAATTATGCTATTAAAGCAAATGGCATAACTTCCTTCCTTCCTTCCTTCCTTCCTTCCTTCCTTCCTTCCTTCCTTCCTTCTACCTATCTATCCATCCATCCATCCCTTCTCTCCTTCCTTCCTTCCTCCCTCCCTCCCACCCTTCTCTTCCTTTTCTTCCTTTTGTCCCTTCCTCCCTTCCATCCATCCATCCATCCATCCATCCATCCATCCCTTCTCTCCTTCCTTCCTTCCCTCCCTCTGTTCCTCCCTCCCTCCTTCCCTCCCTCTGTCTTCCTTCCTTCCTTTCTTCTTCTCACCCCTTCTTTCCTTTCTTTCTTCCTTCTTTCCTTCTTTCCTTCCTTCCTTTTCTTTTCAAATCTATTTTGGCACACAGTGGTTGAAAATGCATGGGTGAAGGCAGAAAGGAAAAAAGAGAGCCAAGGAATGCACGTGGTATCCAGCTAAATAAAGACAGAATGGTCAGTGCTGGTTTGCCAATCAGCCGTCTCTTTTATTCTGATTACTTGTAAGACAGTGCAGTAATGGACATTTTCCTTTGCACAAAATAATAAGAGTGGTACTTATCGCTTGTTGCCTACAGCTAGTGGGAAGAGGAAATTAGAAAAGTCCAATGAAGCTGAGTGGTAATTAATCATCATACTTTGGGGCCCTGTCAAATCAGAAGGGTCCTTCCAACTGATAATGCTGCCCGAAACAATTTAGGCTGCTTGAAAATTAGAATTCTTTATCCTCTGGCAAAAAGAAAAAAGAAAGACAGCAGTAAAAAGAGACTTCACTCATGCCAGCTGCTGCCTTTAATTACAGTTTGACCCTTTTATTATTACTGTTGTTGTTGCTTACTTCTCCAGGCAGCACAATAAAAAGATAATTTAAAATTGTAATTATATTTATACCACACTGTGGCTTTTGCACTGCAGGATAATTGCAGTAATAAAATAGTCTGCAGCGGAATAAAAAGGCCAGGGTTTAAAAGGACCAAAAATGAAAGCCAAAAAAAAAGGTGTATAGTTAACAGAAAAGATAGAACATGGAATATCAGAGTTGGAAGAAATTTGGAGGTCTTCTAATCCAACCCCCTGCTCAAGCAGGACACCCTAAACCTGTGCGAGCTTCACTGGCTCCCGGTGGTCTTCCGGGTGCACTTCAAGGTCTTGGTTACCACCTTTAGAGTGCTCCATGGTTTAGGACCTGGATATCTACAGGACTGCCTGCTGCCACCAGTAGCCTCTCACCGGCCAATATGCTCTCATAGAGAGGGGCTCCTCCGGGTGCCGTCGGCCAAACAGTGTCGACTGGCAGCCCCCAGGGGAAGAGCCTTCTCTGTGGGGGCACCTACTATTTGGAATGAGCTCCCCCCGGAGATACGGAGGATCCTGGATCTACGCACCTTCCACCACGCCCTCAAGACTTTCTTATTTCAACAGGTCGGCCTGGCCTAACTTCTCCCTTTTAACTTTTTAAATTGTAAATTTTAAATCTGTCTTAAGTATTGGGGGTGTTTTAATTTGTTTAAATTTAATTTAATTTGTGATTTAACTCCAGTCTTTTCATTCAGAAATCCAAGATGGCTTCCTCCCACATCAACATCGTTTTGAAGTGAGTTGGTCTGAGAGAGCGACTGAAGCAAAGTCACCCGGAAAGCTTTTGTGGTTGAGGACGAAGTAAACGTGTAAGTTCAACAACTTTACCACTTTGAGGATGAACTAAACGTGTAAGTTCAACTACTTTCCCACTATACCACACTGTCACAAATTCTTGAATGTGAAATAAAGGAAGGGATTAGGCAATCTTCAAGTACCATTCTGAAGACAGGGTGAGATCTTTGATCTAATGCAAGGATCTCAGGAATCTGAGAAGATCCAAGATCCATGTGAAAGGAATTTAGATGCAGGATTAGGAGATCCCCATTGATCTACATGCTTTTTGTTCTCATAAGGTCTTTGAAACACCTGATAATGGAATCTATTGTGTTATGTTTCTTCAGAAGTAAGCCTGGTTAAATTAACTGCAACCTGTTCCCAAATAAGTGGGGAGGTAGGGAGGAGAATCTCCACCCCTGTTGTGAAAAAAGAAGAAAATATCTAGATTTTTACTGGATCCTGGAAGAGACATTCTTTGCAATTTAGGATGAAAGGAACAAAAGACAATTTGCAGGCCATTGGCATTTAGCATTTGCCAGAGAAATGACAAAAATGGACAGGGATGGTTTTGAAGGAACTCATCTTTCAAATCTTTACAAGGAGATTTAGCACATTCAGTGAGAATAAATTATTAACCACCTCTAACATGAAATCTTAGTGCATGGCCTATTTTTTTAAAAAATCTATTCATCATCTAATTCTGCATCAAGTGAGGAAATACATTATTTTGTGTGTTCCAAATCTAATATATGTTTCATCCCTGGCATCTTCATTAATCTTCACTAATCATACTGTGATAAACTTTTAGACCAATGAGTAGCATACATGAAGCGATGTCACAATCCATCCCTCTCTGTCTATTGATGTTGACCTTCCGATATGATGAGATATCAAAATTCCTGGCTTTCTGCATTCTTGAATTTATTATCCTATTCTGTCTGGAGGAAAACTTAGATTTGTTATCTTATTCTGCTGAGAGAGCAACAACTTGGAGAAAGTGGTTATATGCAAGGCAGCATCTTTAGCATCTGGCATCTGGAAGAAGAAGGAGGAGGAGGAGGGAGGAGGAGGAGGAGGAGGAGGAGAAGGAGGAGGAGGAGGAGGAGAAGAAGAAGAAGAAGAAGAAGAAGAAGAAGAAGAAGAAGAAGAAGAAGAAGAAGAAGAAGAAGAAGAAGAAGAAGAGGAGGAGGAGGAGGAGGAGGAGGAGGAGGAGGAGGAGGAGGAGGAGGAGGAGGAGGAGGAGGAGGAGGAGGAGGAGGTGCTAATGATCAGAAGACTGCAAAGAAATACGATCTTTCTACCCTGTCAGAACTAATCCTTCTATAACCCCCACCATCCACCCAGAACTGATGAAGCTCCTTGAATGAGAAGTGAAACATCTTCTTCTTCTTCCTCCTCCTCCTCAAGGAAAAAAAATAGTCCAGTGGCTTTTTGAAGAAACAGCTTTGAGACAACCGGGACCTGGGAAACTCCAAAAACTTTTAGCGAGAACATTGTTAGTTTGAGAGCGACCAGCCGAATCCAGATTCTACCTGGATTCTGTCTCATTCGTCCTTACGTACCTTCAATTTATTTAAAGTAGCCGTGCTTTGCTCAGCCAACCAGATTCCACCCTGACTTTGCCTCTTTGTGGTTTTGTCGGATTGGACGTTCTCGCCCTGCCAATTTGGAAGCTAATATATTCAAAACTCAAAAGTTGGCAAGCTCACTTACAGCATCACGACGCAATTTTTCTGTATTATATTCTGGATAACCGCTCCGATGAAATGCAAGAAGGCAACCGGACATCCTCGTTTCCATCCTGCCAATTTGTAAATCCTAATCATAATATGTGCATATAAACTGAAGCCCACAAATGCCCACAGTATTGAAATGTATTTTATGGAATCCTTGCACTCAGCAAAGTCAATAAATATTGTGTCTGACTAGGTGACAAGAATAATCAATTTTCAAGGGGAAAATGCATTGCACAATTACAACTGGGCAACCTGCCATAAAAGCAAAAGCAAAAGAAAAGTGATCAAATTAAACCATTTAAACAAACAAACAAACAAACCCATCAACTTTTCTTACATCAAATCCCGGTAAGCAGAACCAGCGAATTACATAAAATTTGACCATCCAGAAGAAAAAACCAGGTTGCTACAACAACAACAACAACAACAACAACAACAACAACAACTGTATTGTCATTGTATGTGTACACACAGTATACCCATACAACGAAATTCACTTAACACCCAAAGACCAGGTCCAACACACATAATCCCCAAACACACTCCCACCCACCCAACACAATTCCCCACCCCTAAACCACCCAAACATCCACACAACAGACCAAGTAATGCTGTCCAACAGCTCGCTTTAGTTCATTGTTGAGTGCAATTATAGCTCTGGGATAAAAACTATTCAGAAAACGTGTGGTCCGAGTTTTAATTGTTCTGTATCTTCTGCCAGAAGGCAACAGTCCAAAAAGATTGTAAGCAGGATGGGAAGAGTCTCTGAGAATGTTATGCAACTTTCTCAAACAGCAAGATTCAAAGATGTCGTCCAAGGCTGGTAGCTGGAGTCCGATGATATTCTGGGCAGTTTTATATAAAAAAATAGCACAATGGTTCTAGTTTACTTTTGAGTAATGGCACTTGGTGTTTTCTTGTTCCTTCAGAGGGCGAAGTTATTCCCAAAGTTGTAGCAATGCAGCAGACAGAACCTCTTGTTGATGAATTGATCTATAGGGTAGATCCGTGATGGTGAAGCTATGGCACGTGTGCCAGAAGTGGCACACAGAGCCATCTCTCCGGGCACGTAAGCCGTCACCTGTTTCTCTTCTGGCCAGCTGGTCTTTGCATGTGCATGCACATCAGAAACAGGAAGACCAGGTGACCGGCATGCATGTGCACACCAAAACCGGAAGCTCAGTTCAACTGCTCTTCCGGTTTCCAGTGTTCCCCTGCGTACGTGCCAGGGAAATGTTCTTCCAGTTTCTGGCGCTCCCCCGTGTGCGCGCGCACGCTCCCATTTTGGCACTCGGTGCCAAAAAGGTTCACCAACACTGTGGTAGATGAATAAATCTCACTCCGATACAAGGTTGTAGAAATAACCAAAGGAAGCCCCAAGTTTTCTTCCCCAACATATGCAACATTGGAGATCTTCATGGGCACTTTACCTGCCGGTACAAAACTCATCGAGGAAAAGGGCATTTAGGAAGTTAGGTTAAAATGCCAGACATTGAAATATAAACTTATTTCTCAGTTACTGTATGACACCAGGAAAGATATTGGTGGTACCTAAAGAGACATTGGTGGTAGACAGTGGTAGGAGAAGACTCTTCAAAGATTAAGGTAGTCTTTGTAGATATTTGTCAATTATGGGATACATTTTAAGTCAATGGGAAGATCTTCCCCTCCCTCCCTTCATTTTATTCCTTCGTTCCTTCTCCCCTCCCTTTTCCTACCCCTTCCTTCCTTCCTTTTTTCCTTCCTTCCTTTCTTCTATCCATCCATCCATCCATCCATCCCTTCTTTCCTTCCTTCCCTCCCTCCCTCTGTCCCTCCTTCCCTCCCTCTGTTTTCCTTCCTTCCTTCCCTTCCCTTCCTTCCTTCTTTCCTTCCTTCTTTTCGCCCCTTCCTTCTATCTATCTATCCACCCATCCATCCCTTCTCTCCTTCCTTCGCTCCTTCCTCCCTCCTCCCTCCCTCCCTTCCTCCCTGCCTTCCTTTCCTTTCCCTTCCCTCCCTACCTCTTTCTTTTCTTTATTTCTTAAAAAGGTTTAACTGATACATGGGTCAGAGAAAGCAAACACTTTGTACACACACACCAAAGCGAAGATGAAAGGCAAGCATCTCCCTTTTCGTGGTCAGAAATTCTTATCTGGTGACCGAGCCTTTGTTGCTTTCTGAAAGGCAGAAGTGGTCTGCCTTGGCGGAAAGTTCAAAGGCATTAAAAAAGAGAGAGGGAGAGAGAGAAAGATAATGTAATCAAAAGTCTCTCTATCTGTTGAAATAGTTAGAAGAACAAGATATTGCTTTGACCTCTATACACCTGTGACTCTTTGGAAAAGCATGAAGGCCTGTGTGTAACTTTTATCTTTCCTTTTAATGGGCTTCTGCATATTTTTAAACATAATAACAATGGGAAAATGAGGATTTTCAGCAAGGGAGGCTGGTGTATATATATACACAGTATATTAAGACAACATTCTCATTTTGTCTTTTGGCACAGGTATGCGAGAACAGAATGAACTATATTTCTGCCATCAGAATGAAAGTTGTTGCTGTTAGTTGCAAAGTCATGTCTGACCCATTGCGACCCCATGGACAACGTTCCTCCAGGCCTTCTTGTCCTCTGCCATCTCCGGAGTCCATTTAAGTTCACGCTGACTGCTTCAGTGACTCCATCCAGCCACCTCGTTCTCTGCCGTCCCCTTTTTCTTTTGCCCTCAATCTTGCCCAGCATCAGGTTCTTCTCCACTGAGTCCTTCCTTCTCATTAGGTGGCCAAAGCATTTGAGTTTCCTCTTCAGGATCAGGCCTTCTAAAGAGCAGCCAGGGTTGATCTCCTCTAGGACTGACCAGTTGGATCGCCTTGCAATCCAAGAGACTCGCAGGAGTCTTCTCCAGCACCAGAGTTCAAAGGCCTCCATTCTTTGGCGCTCAGTCTTTCTTATGGTCTACTTTTCTTATGAAAGTGGTTACTCACTCTGACTGCCACATGTCTGGAATGGTATAAGAGCAGCGGTCACCAACTGGGGGTCCATGGACCACTGGTGGTCAGTGAGAAAATTTTGGTGGTCCGCAGAAAAATTATTTGCATTTTTTATATTGCACTAAATCAGGGGTCCTCAATCTACGGCCTCTGGGCCGGATAAGTGCAATGAATGTTTGTTTTGCTGCAGAATCTCCCCCTTCGGGGTCTTTTTGTGTGGGTCAGAGGGGGACAGAAATTCCAATTTGGGGTCTGCTTCAGCCTCCTGGTGCGGGGCTTTGGGCGAAGGCTGGAGGGAAGCGCCACTGGTGGCGAAGAGCCAGAGGATCTTGTTCCAGTGGGACAGCATCATGGCCTGGAACTGGCTGACCATCTCAGCCCGCTGAGCCTCCAGGCACCAGTACCTGGCCTTACACTCCCGCAGGTCTTCCCTCTGTTTGGAAAGCCTATGCTCCTAGTCCCCAGTGAGGTGCTTCTGCAGAGCCTTCTTCTCGGTCAGATCCAATTTGAACTGAGCTGTTTTGCCAACTCCTTCTCACGGTGGCTGCTTAGCTCCAACAACTGCTTCTTGTTGGGACCCTAAGGAGCCCGGGCGGGCAGGCGAGGAGTGGCGAGTAGAGGCTGGCAAGGTGCCACTCAACGTGAGCGACATCAAGTTGTCCATGTCCACCCAGTCACATGACCACCTTGCCACACCCACCCAGCCGGTCATTAGGCAGATCATATTAGTGGTTTGCGGGACTTAAAATTACGAAGTTAGTGGTCCCTGAGGTCTGAAAGGTTGGTGACCTCTGGTATAGAGTATTTTACTTGAGCAGGGGGTTGGACTAGAAGACCTCCGAGGTCCCTTCCAACTCTGTTATTCTGATGTTTGCTTGAAGCTTTGCATATTTGCCAAAAAAAAGGGGGTCATTCTTTAAGGTGTCTTAGAAAACGGCACTGATTTTTAAACTTCCCTGTAAGTCGGATGAAGAAGAGTGATCGAATTACTGCACCAGTGAAAGTGGGTTTATCACCCAATCACAAACCTATAGCAAATTAAGATACTAAGTTAAAATGCATCGCTTTCTCGCCTTTCTTTAGCCCTCCTAAATGCCAGTTGGATTCAATAAGAATTCTTGGACTGACAAGGGTTTGGGGGTCTTTTTTTGATCCCAGGTAATCGTTTTGAAAAACAGCATTAGCAAAGGTTAAACATAGAACAGATGTTAAGTTGTAAAATGCAAGGTGATCAAAGGTTCATTTCTGAGACAGAGATGTTAGCAAATGATGATAAATCAATCCCAGCAGAATAGGGAAAAGAGAAAAATGTAACCATAGGAGAAAGAAGTCAAGAGTGGAATAGAACAATTACCGGAGCTAATGCTTGATGCAATATATATATACATTTTTCTTCCATTCAATCATGTCCGGTTCTTGGACAAGTCCCTGGAGTTTTCTTGGCAAGGTTTTTTTTCCAAAACTGGCTTGCCATTGTCTCCTTCCTAGGGCTGAGAGACAGGGGCTGGCCCAAAGTCACCCATCTGGCTTTGTGCAGAACTGGAACTCAGAATCACCTGGTTTCTAGGCCGATACCTTAATCACTATACCAAACTGGCACTCATATATTGTGTGATTACTTATGGTCAAAACAAGAGACGTAGGAAAAGGACGATGTCTGTCAAAATATTCATGATTGGGAAGACATGGTAACCAGGTCAGCCAATGAATAGGCATAGCAACTAAGTCAGCCAATTGGGAGCTGAGACAGACCGGAGCCAGGGCGTCTCTTAGTCTGCAGCTTCTGAACCTGTGCAGAGAAAGAGAAACTGAAACCAGTGTGTGTTAAGCTCTGCTGTACTCTGTGTGTGTGAACATGTCTGCTGATCTGATCTGAAGAATCCACTATTGGTATTATAAATACTTTATGTGTTATTATGAATATAAAGAAGTTAATGAATCCAGCTGATTCAGTTATCTGTGTGTGCTTCTGGATTTGATTTTTGCAAGAAACTCTGACAAGGTCTTATGGCACCCATTTTGTGAGTGCACTCGCCACCTGCTTTCCAAATGCCAAACTTCTCCAGCCGTGTTTCAACAACATGTATGAAATAGACCATGTTTATTAAAGAAACCACAATTTAAGTAAAGCAAAACACATGGACAGAGTGAACCGTAGTTTCAACTGTGAGCATCTTAGACCAAGTTAAATAAATAAATTTTTAAAAAATTCCTAGGGAATTCCTGGAAGCTTTGCACTCTGGCAAATCAGCCATCAATGGGCACATCGAGATAAACCACATTTGCAGACAATAAATAAGCTAAAAAGGAAATAGAAAAGACCAGAACACCCAGATAAGGGATTAATACCGGACAAACAATCAAGCAGAAAAAAAAAAATCCTAATCAAGGAACTACCAAGGAGAAAACAACATCCACACCAGGATGGGAGCAAACCCCACACTCACTAGGACTGATGATGTTACCTACCTGGGCAATGAAATGTCTGCAAGAAAACAACCAAGCTCAGAGAGTACCACGGACTCCATAGTCGTCATTGTCTTCCTCCTCCTCCTCCTCCTCCTCCTCCTCCTCCTCCTCCTCCTCCTCCTCCTCCTCCTCCTCCTCCTCCTCCTCCTCCTCCTCCTCCCTCCTTTCTCCACTCCACAAATCCCAATCCCTTCTAGCACTGATAATGCTACCTACTTGGGTAATGAAATGTCTGCAAGAAAACAACCAAGCTAAGAGAACACCCATGATTCCAAAGGCTGATTTAACAAGATATGGGAACCCAGCCATCCAATTCCATAGGATTTAAGCAGCTTCCATGCAGCTTAAATAGCCTTAAACATTATTAGCCCATACTGTTTGTCCAGATCAGCTTTAATGCCCGATTTTCTCAGCTTTGAAAGAAAAACCAGAACACACTAAAACCGTACCATATCCCATCCTCATTTTATTTTACTTCCGCCTCTTGGGGAAGCAACCAGAGGTGAAATCCAGCAGGTTCTGACAGGTTCTGGAGAACCAATAGCGGAAATTTTGAGTAGTTCAGAGAACCGTCAAATGCCACCTCTGGGTGGTCCCAGAGTTGGGTGGGAATGGAGATTTTGCAGTATCGTTCCCCTGCCACGCCCACCAAGCCATGCCTGCAGAACCAGTAGTAAAAAAAAAAAAAATGGATTTCACCACTGGAAGCAACACAAAACTTTGAGGGGGAAAATATTTGTGCTTTGACTGGGAACATTTGCTCTGAAATGGCTAGAAGAAGCAACTATCTTACAAAACCTGAGTTTTGCTGAGCCTGAGTGGTGCAGCAGACTAATGCTACTGTTAAAAGGTAGTATTTAGCTTCCAGCTGCCTGCAATTACTGCGAGTTCAATTCTCGCCAGGCTCAAGGTTGACTCAGCCTTCCATCCTTTCTAAGGTAGGTAAAATGAGGACCCAGTTTGTGGAGGCAATAAGCTGACTTTGTATAAAATATACAAAAGTATGAAGGCTATTGCTTAACGCATTGTAAGCCGCCCTGAGTCTCCGGAGAAGGGCGGCATATAAATCAAAATAATAATAAAAAAGAACATTTTTTTTTAAAAAAAAAAATAAATAACTCTGATTCTGGGCTTCTTTAGCTCTATGAAAGAAAGTCATTAAAAAAAAACAACTCAGAAAAATAATAACGCTTTCAGAAGTCCGTCTGCTATTTTATTGAGTCTCAAGTGAAACCTAAAACATTTGAAGAGGCCGGGAAGGTAGAAGGGCAGAGAAGGAGTTAATTGCTAAGACTTGTCAGCGGGGGACATTTGTGATAATTTGATCTGAACTCCGCTAACAAATGACCGGGTCCATTTCTTTGGCTTTACTATCTGTTTATGCTTGTACAAATTGAAACCCCACTGGCTATGGGTTGCAAAACACCGCCTGGGCACAATAACATACCACTCGTTCAATTAGTTCAAGGTGGAGAAGGATTAGCCGTCCATCTCAAACTCTCAAGCCCGGCTCCGTATTTTGTCTTTCCCTGCTGAGGTAAAAGGGTAGAGACATATGTAAGTAATAAATGAACAGGCCTTCTCTCTCCCCTTTAGGTCGAGGAGAAGGAATGCAGAACCAAACTATAAAAATAAGACCCCCCCCCCAAAAGAAAAGAAAAGAAAAGAAAAGAGACAAATTTCGAGCAAATTCCATGCCCCCGTCTGTAAAACACGGAGCACCAATGGATTCATCGGTTGCAAAAGAATAGTTTCGTTTTTGTTTTGTCTTCCTTTCTTTTTTTTTCTCTCTCTCTCTCTCCTATTTTTCCTTTTGCTTTGGGTTTTTTTTTTTCCTTCTTCTTCTTCTTCTTCGGAGTCTGCCTTTCCTCTCATCTTCCTTCCTTCTTTTCTGGCCAACCCAGAGAACTGACACGAGATCAAAGGGCTCATAACTGAGAGGGAAAAGGGATGTTTGATCTTCTGGATTATATTTGAAAAGAATTTGGGGAGCTTTTTTTTTCTCTCTCTCTCTCTCTTTTTCAGCCAGGAAGAAAAAGTCGTAAATAACGAGTCCTTTAAATAGATCGCGGCAACGTTTTAATTTTTTATTGTCTAATCCACTTGAAACAGATGCCAGATATCTGGTATAGAGGCAGTCCTCAGATTATGACCACGGTTGGGATCAGAGTTTCCGTTGCTAAGCAAGGCGGTTGTTAAGGAAGTCGTGCCCAATTTTACGAACATTTCTGCCACGGGCTGTTAAGTAAATCACTGCAGTCGGGAGCTGATTCACGCAGCCATTTAGTGAATCTGGCTTCCTCCCTTGCGGTTGGGAAGGTCACAAATGGGGGAATCACATGACCTTGGGACTCTGCAACTGTCGTAAGTACATGCCAGTTGCCAAGCCCCTGAATTTGGATCACATGACCATGCAGATGTTGCAACAGTCGTAAATCACTGTCCCAAGTCACTCTTTTCAGTGGCGTAACTTTGCAAAATTGTAATTCTGCAAAAATGTAGAAGGAGGCAGCTCTCTGATGTCTCGTTCTTCAATCTTGGTTTTTGCAAGGTGTGTTTAAATCTGCTCAGAACCTCCAAGACTAGGAAAGGCTGGAGAAAAATCCAAATAATTAAGAGAGGGAGGGAGGGAGGGGGAGAGAGAGAGAGAGAGGAAGAGAGAGAGAGAGGAAGGGAGAGAGAGAGTGGGAAGAAGGGAGAGAGAGAGGAAGAGAGATGGAAAGAGAGAGGAAGAGAGAGAAAGGGAGAGAGAGAGAGAAGAGAGAGAGAAGGAGGGAGGGAGAGAGGGAGGGAGGAAGGGAGAGAGAGAGAGGGAGAGAGAGAGTGAGGGAGGAAGAGAGAGAGGAAGAGAGAGGAAGAGAGAAGAGAGAGAGAAGGGGAGAGAGAGAGGGAGGGAGGAAGAGATAGAGGAAGAGAGAGAAAGAGAGAGAAAGAGAGAGAATGAGAAGAAGGGGGAGAGAGAGGGAGGAAGAGAGAGAGTGGGAGGAAGGGGGGGTGAGGGAGAAAGGAAGAGAGAGAGGGAGGGAGGAAGAGAGAGAGAGGGAGAGAGAGGGAGGGCGGAAGAGAGGAAGAGAAAGAAAGAGAGAGAGAGGAAGGGATAGAGGGAGGGAAGGAGGGAGGGAGGGAGGGAGGGAGAAAACCAAACATATCAGGGGTAGCTTCCCCCCTCTGTTTTTCTCAATTAGAGCCCCCCTCACCGCCCCCCCCCCCAAAGTGTGAAAGACAATCAGAATGTTTGCTTCGTTTTGCTGCCCAAATATCAGGCTTTGTTGTGGTGGCAACAGAATAAGCAGAAAATTAAGTCTGACAACACGTTGCTTAGTAAACAAACATGGCTTGATTGATGAAGACAAACTGCAGAAATGTCCACCAAATGTTATTCATCTGTCAAAAAAAGAGAGAGAGAGAAGAAGGGATGCTGGGTTTTTTGTTTGTCTGTTTGTTTTTTAATCTCCACTTTACCACAACTCCCAAAAGTAGCCTAGCAGTTTATTATCTGGAAATATAGTGTTCAAATTTTGGGGTTTTTTTTTTTTGCAATATATGACGCCACCAACTGTTTTTTCCTGTGGGGAGTTACAGCCCTAATTTAAAATTAAATGTTTTAATTTTTAAATGTTTTTATAATGTTTTTTTTTTAAATGCATTGTAAGCCGCCCTGAGTCTTCGGAGAAAGGCGGCATATAAATTGAATTAATTAAATTAAATTAAAATTAATTAATTAATTGTACTTGAGGCCAAACCATTCCAATTGCCTTTCCTAGCTGCATAATCCAGACTCTTTAACAACTAAGTTTTACAATAATTACTATAATTACTAATTACTTTTATTATAATAATAATAAAAGTATCTTCATATGGATAAGGAATTTAATGTGCAGAGAATAAAATCCTTAAATGTGCCAGAGATTGGCCAGAGATGAAATCTCAGCAAACTTTTCACAATCCAACCGAAGACAAATTGTATGGGCTGAGAGTCGGATTTATTAATAAGTTAAATTTTACCAGATTTGGCAGAGATAGGAAATAAGAATATTACTAGAAGTGTGGTAAAGGGAAAAAAAAAACCTTTGAAGGCACCAAAACTCCCTACCTTTTTATAAATTTTAATTTCAATCGGTTGCAGTGGTTTGCTCCAATCATAATTCCATCCAAATAATGTTAATTGTCATCTCCTTTTGGATCTTTCCCAACTATCTTATTTTCCTTTATTCTTTTCCAAGCGGGACATATTTCCATCCCCTGTTACAAATTGTCCTGCATTTCCTGTCTTTACTGTCCACACCTGAGTTTCCAGTGATGAGCTGATCAAAGGACAAACGAAGGAAAACTCTTCCGAGCGGTGTCCCATCACGCATCAAAGTCTGGCCTGGGTGGGAGACCATTTTGGAGATGATGCAAGTGGTCTTCAGGAAAAGCTCTTGCTGTGGGGAAGTTTCCATCCAGGTTTTCCTGGGAATTAACCAAGAGAGAGAAAGAGAGAGAGAGAGGAAAGGAAACAATAATGAAGAGGAAGCACAAAAAAAAAAAAAAAAAAAAACCCCAAAGCAAAGGAGCACCTGTCCTTTAAAAACCCAATTTGATTTAAACAGCCATTCTGTTGTTCCAGAAATCTTGGTTTTGAGAGGTGGTATCAACAAAAATGTCTTTGCACCCACTCTAATTTCCATAGTGTGTTGAGGACAGCCATGACTTTTAGTATTGTTAAAGGCCTTCCTTCTCCTTCTCCTTCTCCCCTTCCCCTTCCCCTCCTCCTCCTCCTCCTCCATCTCCTCTTCTTCTCCTTCTCCTCCTTCTCCTTCTTCTCCTCATCTGAACAATCATCCAAACCTCCCATCCTTCTCCTCCCTGATTTATGATGAAGCTTGTCCGGCAATTAAATTTGATGGGGGATGTTCTGTTAAAGGTACTATATTCTACCTCCTATTTTGTAGTAATCTGAAAATCTTTTTTTTTTCTGGTAAAAGGTCTTTCAACTCTTAAATGTCCTCTTACTTAGTTACTTTAAAAAAAAAAAACACTATCTTTTCACCTGGGCTTGTATCTGCAATCTTCCTACTGCGTCATTTATTATCTTACTGTCATTTCCACAGCTTTACCCTAAATGCAGCTATGAATCTCTTTCTAGGACTGTAAACTTACCCAGAAGTTTAGAATGTAAACACTGAAGGACCTTATTTAAGGAGACAAGTTGCTTATATTAAGGTAAAGGTAAAGGTTCCCCTCGCACATATGTGCTAGTCATTCCCAACTTTAGGGGGCAGTGCTCATCTCTGTTTCAAAGCCGAAGAGGCAGCGCTGTCCAAAGACGTCTCTGTGGTCATGTGGCCGGCATGATTAAATGCTAAAGGCGCATGGAACGCTGTTCCCTTCCCACCAAAGGTGGTCCCTATTTTTCTACTTGCATTTTTTTAAGTGCTTTTGAACTGCTAGGTTGGCAGGAGCTGGGACAAGTCATGGGAGCTCACCGTGTTACGCGGCACTAGGAATTCGAACCGCTGAACTGCCGACCTTTCCATCAACAAGCTCAGTGTCTTAGCCACTGAGCCACCGCATCTCTTTTGCTTATATTGCGCATGTGAAAATAGCTTGTGGTCTTCTGGGTGCGATTCAAGGTGTTGGTTACCACCTTTAAAGCGCTCCATGGCACAGGACCCGGGTACCTTCGAGACCGTCTTCTGCCACCAATAGCCTCCCACCGACCAGTCCGTTCCCACAGAGAGGGTCTCCTCAGGGTGCCATCAGCCAAGTTATGTCGGCTGGCGACACCCAGAGGGAGGGCCTTCTCTGTGGGAACCCCAACCCTGTGGAATGAACTGCCCCCGGAAATACGTAAGATCTCCGACCTCCGGGTGTTCCACTGCGCACTGAAGACCCTGTTGTTCCGCCAGGCAGGGCTGTCAATATAATAATTTTAAATTGGGGTATTTTAATTTTTGGGGTTTTAAATCGGCCAAATCTATTTAATTATTTTAATTTTTAATTATTGTTGTGTCTTGTGTTTTTAAATTGGCTGTACACCGCCCTGAGTCCTTCGGGAGAAGGGCGGTATAGAAATAAAATTATTATTATTATTATTTATTATTATTGTATTATCATGAGGATCAGCTACTGCAGAATTTAGGAAATCTGGCCACATTAATACATCACCTCTGAAGTTTGAGTCCTGGGCCCTTTTGTCTATCCTTTAGAGAGGTGGAAATAGACATCTCTCAGCCTTAGATGTTGTGGGCACAAGGTCTGATAATGGACCTGCCTGGTTAGTCTCTCTTCTTTTCAGCCTTGCTGATTTCAGCCATCACAGTTGTGGCTTCCAAGATACCGTATCCCATTTCTAACTTTTGTTAATTTTGCATGGCTTGGCATTTTGCAATTTTATACGGTTTTACCGCTTCTTTCATTATACCCTGTTTGGGGATTACTTTTAATAGGAAGCAGGCTACCAACGAAAGCAAACAAATAATCGAGACGGTACTGAGACAATCGGAACACAGAGCTAAACATTTAGTAGAAAGTGTATTCATTACAAGGCAGTGCCTAATTTTGCTTATATCACTCGATTTACTCTAGCAATTTTAGCTACCTGACGTTTCAGACAGCTGTCTCATCCTATGAAAGTTTCACCCCGAAATCCGTCCTTCTCTGTTCAGCTGGGACTTAACCACAAGTAAGTTAAACCAAGTTGGTGCAAACGAGATAGTTTTCTCATGTCTTCTATGGTTGAGATGGAATCATTATCATCTTGAAAGGATTTTCGTATGGCTGAGATTTTATCTGGTCGTGTGAATAAGCTTCTGAACCAGAAGGCTCTCTTTAAAAGCTAGCATGAAATATCAAATTCTTGATATGAGGGCAATGGGCCAAATGAGGAAAAGCAAGGACATCAGCCAGCAACCAACTATATGTTAGGCCGTTAGATTGTGTTCCCTGTAGCTACCTATGGTTATGAAATTTGGATGTGGAGAGACCTGGCCAGTGGTGGAATTTTTTTTACTACCGGTTCTGTGGGCGTGGCTTGGTGGGCATGGTGTAGCTTGGTGGGCGTGGCTTGGGGAAGGGTGCTGCAAAATCCCCATTCTCTCCCCACTCCAGGGGAAGGATACTGCAAAATCCCCATTCCCACCCCACTCCAGGGGAAGGATACTGCAAAATCCCCATTCCCACCTCACTCCAGGGGAAGGATACTGCAAAATCCCCATTCCCTCCCCACTCCTGGGAGAAGGATATTGCAAAATCTCCATTCCCTCCCCACTCTGGGGACCAGCCAGAGGTGGTATTTGCCGGTTCTCCGAACTGCTCAAAATTTCCGCTACCGGTTCTCCAGAACCTGTCAGAACCTGCTGGATTTCAGCCCTGGACCTGGCCCATAGAATCCCCAAGAGTCGGACATAACATCATCATCATTATATGAGAGCAGTGGAGATAATATTCATCCTCACACTTTAGGTGTTTCTTCTGATTTGCTTTATTGTCTCACATTCCCCTTATTCCAAAGCTGGCTTTGATAAGAAACCACCTCAGCCCATCTTCAATGCTGGTTATAGATGTTAAGAATTCCAAGCTACAACTCTTATCACCAAGATCATTCTAGATCAGGGGTGCCAAACTCAAGGTCCACGGGGCAGATCCGGCCCATGGGGTGCTTAGAACTGGCCTGCGAGGCCACCCTGGAAACAATGAAGGACCAGCCTGTGGTGCCTCTGCCAGCAAAAACAGAGTGCAGGAGGGTCTCGCATGGCCCTCCTGAGCTCCATTTTCACTGGCAGGGGGTTGCAGGAGGCTGTCATAGCAGAAAACGGAGTTAGGGAGCCCGTTTTTGCTGGCAGAGCGCTTGGGCCACCACAGGTGCCCCTGACACAAATGACGTCAAGCTGGTCATGCCCACACTGGCCGTGCCTCCCTGCCCCCCCCCCCGAGTTCAAACACAATCCTGATGCGGCCTTCAATGAAATCGAGTTTGACACCCCTGTTCTAGATGAATCTATCACAAATTGCAGTCCCGCTTAAATCCACACGAACGTTTCATTGAACACGAAGATGGTTAACTACCAACACTATGGAGTTCTGGGGAAAGTACAGGATAATTTCAGCTTTGAACAAGCGGTCCCTTCCAATAGGTTACACCAGCTGCCACCCAGAAGTAAGAATTCTCGAACAATTGCTTGGCTACTTTTCTAACTTCTTCAGTGTTGCCCAAAATTTATCAGTATAGTTGCTGATGTCATTGAGAGACCTCATCGGGGGTGCTTAAACCAGAAATCTCACAAAGACTGGATCCTCAGCTGACTTTCTGAAGTGCACCTTAAAATTAAAAATGAAAGATAGCCAGAATGTTGAGGCGGGACTTCATAAGATGAGATCTTTTTCTTCAGCTCTGAAATGAGATTTTTAAGGTCTAAAGATCTTGCTAAGGTCTCATAATTCTAGCAATTTGGGGGTCGAATGAAATATCAGATTCTCATCTTCATATCTTCATAACAATCCTACATGATAAGTCTTGCCTGAGAACTTCTAATTGATGCAAAGTCAAAGTTCAGGAGCTCTAAACACTAGTTTAGTGAATTAAGATAAAAGCTTTTTTCCTCCCTTCCTTTCCTCTCACTGAGGGAGAAAATGGGGAGTTATTTGAGGTATGTTGATGAAACATCTGTGCTCCATCATGGGTTGCTATCTGTAGCAATGTCTATCTCTAGGAGTTATTCCTGCCCCTCATCACCCCCAACAAAAACAACCAAATCCCCAGAGATCAGCTCAAGAGATTAATATCTGGCATTAGAGATTACCTTTCCTCTTTCCCCCAATTTAAGAGGATGGGGCTGGCTACTTAACTTAGGACTCCGGGGCTAATGCCATTACAACTATTTTCTAGACAGCAGGAACCTCTCAAGAGGATGTGACTTTAAACTGCCCTTCTCCATGTCAAAATTCTCTCCTGTTTACAGAGGATTCCACAGGATCTTAGAGGAGAGGGGAGGGTACCCAGGTAAACCATCTTTCAATCTGGGGAAATAAAACAAGAATGGAATTCTACAATGCCAGATTTTTTTTTTCTCTTGAAACTTTCTGGGGGCTGGAGCCAGGCGTTTGTAATTCACCATGATTTTTTTCAAGCTTGTTGTTAGTTGCGAAGTCGTGTCCGACCCATCGCAACCCCATGGACAATGTTCTTCCAGGCCTTCCTGTCCTCTACCATCCCCCGGAGAACATTTAAGCTCACACTGACTGCTTCAGTGACTCCATCCAGCCACCTCGTTCTCTGCAGTCCCCTTCTTCTTTTGCCCTCAATCGTTCCCAGCATGAGGCTCTTCTCCAGGGAGTTCTTCCTTCTCATTAGGTGGCCAAAGCATTTGAGTTTCATCTTCAGGATCTGGCCTTCTAAAGAGCAGTCAGGGTTGATCTCCTCTAGGACTGACCAGTTTGATCGCCTGGCAGTCCAAGGGACTCGCAGGAATCTTCTCCAGCACCAGAGTTCAAAGGCCTCGATTCTTTGGCACTCAGCCTTCCTTCCTTATGGTCCAACTATCACAGCCATACATTGCAACTGGTTTTTCAAACTAGAGAGGATCAGATAATGAGCAGTACACTGAACTGAAGGGGAGTGACTAGATATTTGAGAATACAGAAGGATCGGACACTAGAAACGAAGGGCTTCCTATATTCCCATGTATGGGTAATTGGTCACTAAATGAACTGTTGCAAGTCAAGGACTATCTAATTCGGTGATACAGTGTTTACCGATCACTGTTGTATTTGGGAGGTCGGATGGAATGGGGAAAGGTGGGGGGAAGAGATGGTCAATTCTTCCCTAGCAGAATAATTCATGCAATTCTCCTGCGAGATCGAACCCCTGTAAAATAAATGGGCTTCCCCAGTCTCCTCCTGATGTTCCTTAATGTATTCCTTTGGTCTCACACAATAGAAACGGGAGATGACATTTTGGCTTCCTCTCCCCTTTTCGAGCGCTCCTACAGTTCCATACAATGTTTCTTTGGGCCAGGTCTTGATGTTTTGCAAAGAAAGGACCCCCTTCCTTCTCAAAAGAGCTCCCACCAGTTTTGTTCTCAATGAACATCTCTCTCTCCCTCCCTCCCTCCCTCCCTCCCTCCCTCCTTCTCTCTCTCTCTCCAGGCTGCGCATTGTGTTCAAGCCACAGATTTTGTGTTGGTTCCCGAGGAGAAACGGAACGAAAACGTTGGACTCTCTCGATGGCGAGGCCTTCGGAAAATGGGGGAACAAGGCCTGCCCGAGTCTCCCGCAGAGCACTTTTGTGCAGGAATGCAAATGCATCCCAGCAAAACAGATCATGGACAATAACCCCGGGAAAAGGCAGAGAGCAACAAGCCATCTATAACTATTTGGTTAACTCTGTATTTTATTTTATTATTTTACGTTCTTCTCCTTGCAACAAAACGCTCCATGTTGACATCTGGGGATTAAATAAATCAATGAACAGATAAAATATCTGGAGTAGGGTTCTTACTTTTTGATAGCCCCTCCTTGTTTGGAAGGAGAAGCTCTGGGTCCATAATTAACCAACGTTGCCCCCTTGAGAAGCTCTGAAGGATGCTTGTTTGCCCAACCAAGTTGAAATGTAAATGGCAAACCGTCAGGACCCCAAACGGCGAGGAAAATGAAGAGTTGTGGGAGGCCTAATTTGCACAAGGGGGGAAGAATGCAGCTCTGAAGTTAGGCTTGAGCTGTTGTAACTCTTCAGAAGTCCTGGGAGAAGGAAACGAGGATGAGGGAGGCGATCGTAACATCAACAATGTTAACTCCTGTTATTTGGTAGCTTAATATTTTTGACAGCTTGGTGTTTTCCGAGTTGTTTGTGAATGAACTCAAAAAAAAAAGAAGAGAGGCCTCAACAGATTAGGGCTGTGATGGTGAACCTATGGCACATGTGCTGGAAGTGGCATACAGAGCCATTTTTCTGGGCATGCGAACTGTCACCCAACTCACCTGCAGCTGTGCATACGTACGTGCCCCAGCTGGTGTTTGGGCCTCCTGTGTGCATGTGCGCAATTCAGGGGACCCAACTGGTCTTCAGAGCTCTCCTGCACATGTGTGCGTGTTTGTGCACGTGCATGCATTTGTGCATGCGCACGAGAGTACTGGTGCGCATTGTGCACATGCACAGATAGCATTTGTGCATGTGCATTGCATGCGCAAAAACCCACAGGCATGCACAGAGGGTGTGATTGTGCATGCAACACACGGTGGGGGCGTGTGCGAAAGCTGTGAGTATGTGCAGATGATGCGGTTGCACGCACAGCGCATGGGGAGGAGCCGCGTGTTAGCACGGATGGCATGCGCGCACGCAAAGCACAAACCTGTTCGGCACTCGGCAAGTAAAAGGTTCGACACCACTGGATTAGGGGATTTTTTTTTGAAAAAAAAATTTGATTTATATGCTGCCCTTCTCTGGAGACTCAGGGCGATTTACAGTGCATTAAGCAACAGCCTTCATACTTTTGTATATTTTATACAAAGTCAGCTTATTGCCCCCACAAACTGGGTCCTCAATTTACCTACCTTAGAAAGGATGGAAGGCTGAGTCAACCTTGAGCCTGGCGAGATTCGAACTTACTTTAATTGCAGACAGCTGGTGTTAAATTACAGTGCCTTTTCTGCAGAGCTATTTATGCAGAAATCCAGGGAAATAAATAGAATTTCTGCAGAAGAAACATCCCAGGAGATGATGTTTTAAGTAGTTTTCTGTTGACTTTGACTTTAGAAGTGCTTCTGCAGGAATGGATGAATGGATAAATGAGATAAAACTGGAGGGCAAATTAGTTGCATCTTTCCTGAGGTCACCCTACCTTCTCCGTTAATTTAAAACCTAATCTTCTCACTGGTGGGTGGCAGAATGCAGATCACACAACGTACGGAAGTTGTAATCCTCAGACACTTTAAGTCTGCAACGTAGAGACGGCAATGGGCATAAGAGGTCTAACCAGCGCAAGAGGGGCAAGAAGAGATGGCACAGATAAAAGTGACATTGTGGTGTTGTGATGCCAGCCCCACCTTTTCTATCAGCTTTCCCAAAGGGGGAGGAACTTGTGAGGGTGATTTTGTCACTGTGAACAAAACAACAAGATCATGCAGGAGCCTCTGGATCTGTTTTTCTGGATTATCTACTTGGTTTACATGAAAAGTTCTGACAGATCTAGAATGCTACCCCAGACATATAAGAGCCGCGGTGGCGCAGTGGTTAGAATGCAGTATTGCAGGCTAATTCTGCCGACTGCCAGCAGTTCGATCCTGACTGGCTCAAACTTGACTCAGCCTTCCATCCTTCCGAGGTGGGTAAAATGAGGATCCAGATTGTTGGGGGCAAGAGGCTGACTCTGTAAACTGCTTAGATAGAGCTGCAAAGCACTATGAAGTGGTATATAAGTTTAAGTGCTACTGCTATTTGTCCTTCAGTCTTATAAACGTTCATCTCTTGCTCTCTAGCGTGATCCAAAACATCTGTTTTCTTCACCCTTACAAGACAAGCTGTTGACAGAGATTTTCATGATAGGTTTAGCCTGGACTATTAGGATCTAGCATGTCAGGGAGCACTTAACAACGATTTAATACAAGGATTATTGACATAAAAGATGTAGCAGCTGTTTGGAAATATCCTTCACACTGGCTGCCCTGCTCTTTACTTTGTCAGTTGTATTCTTTATTTTCTTAACTATCCAAAGGCACTCATTCATATTATAGGGATTAAAGTCGAGGTGCAGCAGGGAGTAGGAAGTCAAGGCGAAAGCATTTTTTTTTTCCTTTGATCCCAAAGAATTGTATTTCAAAAGAAAGAGAAGAGTGTAAAAATCAGAGGTGTGCCACCTTTGACTCCAGGAAATCCCAAATATTTCTGAATATGGGCCTCAGTGGACTACCAAAGAAGTTCCTACGCTCTGGTTTTATTTTAAAGAACGCAAGGGAAAATGATTAGATAGATGAAGAACGTTCTTTTAAGTTCACATGAAATAGGTAAAAGGTAAAGGTAAAGGTTCCCCTCGCACATATCTGCTAGTCGTTCATGACTCTAGGGGGTGATGCTCATCTCCGTTTCAAAGCCGAAGAGCCAGCGCTGTCCGAAGACGTCTCCGTGATCATGTGGCCGGCATGACTCAACCCCAAAGGCACACGGAACGCTGTTCCCTTCCCACCAAAGGTGGTCCCTATTTTTCTACTTGCATTTTTTATGTGCTTTCGAACTGCTAGGTTGGCAGAAGCTGGGACAAGTAACTTGAACTCACCCCGTTACGTGGCGCTAGGGATTCGAACCGCTGAACTGCTGACCTTTCAATCGACAAGCTCAGCGTCTTAGCCACGGAGCCACCACGTCATCAGGTTTAATTCTAGTCTGGATCCCACTCACTGCCATTGGCAGAGTGGCATCCAGCATGCCCACTCAAGGGAGAGAGACGTGCCCGTGGAACATGCCACAAAAGTTACACAACCTGGGGTCCAAATAAATAAATATAAATTTAATAAATAAATAAATAAATAAATGGCAGCATGTCTTGGTTGATTGGTTGATTGGCTGGTTTGCTTGGCTCCCTAATGTTTTGAAAGCAGTTTATTTGGGAAGCAGCAAAGACACCTCCAACATGTTTGATTTAGTTACAGAGAGGTTGGATGACAATTTCATTTTAAGAAGGGAAGTATTATTTATTCATTGAATTTATATTGCTGCCTGTTCACACACGGCGACTCAAGGCGTCTTACAGAATATAAAACCTCATTTAAAACAAGAAAGCTAATACAAAATAATCAAATAAATGGGGGAAAGGAAGGGGGAGAAGAGGAGGGGAAGGAGAGGAGGAAAGAAGAAAGTGGAAAAGGATAGAAGAAGGGAGAAAGAGTAGAGGGACAGATAGGAAGAAGGAAAGGGAAAAGGAGAGGAAGAAAGAGAGGGGAAACAAGAGTAGGAGAGAAGGTTAGAAGGGAGGAAGAAGGGAGGTGTGGGGAAAAGTAGAGAAGGAGAGGAGGAAAGAAGAAAGTAGAAGAGTAGAGGGAAGAAGGGAGGGAAAGGAAAGAGAGGAAAGGGAGAAGAAGGATTGTTGTAAAACAAGGGAGATGAAATGGTAGAAGAGCAACTCCAAATATACTTAAATTGCTTAGGATGAAGATTGTATTAGTATGAAAGTTAAAAGAAAAGATGTACGTTAGATAAGAAACTGCACATTTAAGATATGTTTTTGAGAAGAAGAAGAAAGAAAGAAAGAAAAAGAAAAGAAAACCCATATTTGGGACAACTATGACTTTGATGACTGAGAATCTCCATAGAGAAGGGATTGAGAAGTTTCTTGTACATCCCCCAATAGGGAGATGGACAGAATGCTGAAGATCCAAGCGTTATTTGGGGTTCGAGAGGGAGTAATTTGAAGAAGGGAAGGGATGCTCTGGTTCCTTCCCATCTTTTAACAAACAGATTTGGTTTCCTTTCATGTCCATTTTCTTTAGCGCTTAGTTTAGAAAAATTCCCAAAAAGTGCAACAGGATATATTATACCATCAAAGTGGGCAGGTTTTTTTTTTTTTTTTTTTAAAGGCAAACATTCCTATTGTACAGTTTTGGGTCAAATCCAAGGATCATTTTCATAAAACGAAATGAAATCTGAAATGGGGGGTCTACAGATGCCAGGAGCCCTTGGGCTTCCTGTGGCTAAGATAAAGGACACGGCCTACCTCCTTTCAACAGCTGTCCTCATTTAAAAGCCTAGCTAGGTTTTAGCAAAACTCACCGCTGACATCCTAAATTGAGCAAATGAACCTCTACTTCACCGGATCAAGGTGGGGGGGGGGGGAAAAGAAGAACGATGGAATATCACCCAGGGAGCAAAAAGCGATCCAGTTCCCAATTTCTCCTGACCTTCCTGGACTTGGTTTCCTTCACTCAACCTGAAAGTTGGCTCGACTACTCAATCCTAATTTCTCCAGCCATCCCGAAGCAAGGAGAAAGATGGCTAGGACGTGTTTGCCTCAAAACCTCTGATTTTGACACTTGGGTTCCCGATCCAGGAGACCCAGAGGAAAAGAAACGAGAGATGGGCTTCCAGATCAATGGAGTCTTGTATTGTTGAGGTCTTTCGTTGTTCATATTTGTCAGGTTTAATAACAGCTGTTTCTGTTCAGGAAGAGCTAACAGAACAGTGGGTAGCTATAACTTGCTGGGGTTTCAGAAAAACCATGTCTGAAGTTTTATATTTGCCTTTCTGCCCCCACCTTCCCCCCCCCTCCTGCCCACTGGCTGGTCTGCTACTGAGCTACATCCCAATGAGTCTGGGAAAAATATACAGTAGCTCTGTGGGGTCCTTGGTGCTCTCTGAGCTTGGTTGTGTGTGGGGTTTTTTTGCAGATGTTTCATTACAGTTAGCACTGATGATGTTACTTAGCTGGGTAATGAAATGTCTGCAAGAAAACAACCAGGTTCAGAGAGCACCAAGGATCCCACAGTCCTCCTCCCTCCCTCCGTCCCTTCCTCCTCCTCCTCTTCCTTCTCCTCTCTGCAAACCTCATTCCCTTCCAGCACTGACAATTGCTGACAACTGACAGTTTGGTTATTACTCTATCATCTGTCTGTCTGTCTGTCTGTCTGTCTGTCTGTCTGTCTGTCTGTCTATCTATCTATCTATCTATCTATCTATCTATCTATCTATCTATCATCTATCTATCTCTGTCTATCTATCATCATCATCATCGTTCTCTCTCCCTCTCTCTCTCAAAACTATCTCTGTCTATCTATCATCATTATTATCTATCTATCTATCTATCTATCTATCTATCTATCTATCTATCTATCTATCCTATCTCTATCTATCATCATCATTATTATCTATCTATCTATCATCTATCTATCTATCTATCTATCTATCTATCTATCTATCTATCTATCTATATCTATCTAATCTATCTCTATCTATCATCATCATTATTATCGATCGATTATCTATCTATCTATCTATCTATCTATCTATCTATCTATCTATCTATCTCTGTCTCTGTCTCTGTCTCTCTCTCTATCATCATCTCTATCTATCTATCTATCTATCTATCTATCTAGCTAGCTAGCTAGCTAGCTAGCTAGCTATCTGTCTCTGTCTCTGTCTCTCTATCTCTATCTATCATCATCTCTATCTATCTATCTATCTATCTATCTATCTATCTATCTATCTATCTATCTATCTATCTAATCTATCTCTATCTATCATCATCATTATTATCTATCTATCATCTATCTATTTATCTATCTATCTATCTATCTATCTATCTATCTATCTATCTATCTATCTTTCTTCTATTTCTATAAAATTATTTACAAAATTATTTACTTATAAGAAACGCACACACATTATGAATGCCTAAAATAGCCTGTGAACTTGGACGGGGGTGTGGGGGGGGGGAAAGCATTACATTTCTTCATTGTTCAAAGTGACTTAAGTGGACACATTCTATTTGAGGGCAGGGAAGGGGTTACGTCAAGCCACTTGCATTAAAAATCTGCAAAGTAATTTCTGCTTTAGCCTTTCTTTTGCAGTGTCAGAAGCTGATGATGTGAAATTTCACAGGGGCTCAGAACTGGTAATCATCTGGATGCAGGAAGGGAAAACAACCGTTATCTTTGCATCTTTCTTTGACGTTCGTTTGGCTATTGTTTGTAACAGGCATGAGGCCAAATTGGGAGTTTATGGGTGTTCTCCTAAAAGAGATGTTATCTTATGGAAATAGGAGGAGACTTCGGAATAAGGAAACGTTGTAGTGGGAAGAGGACTCAAATAAAATCTAAATACAGATGAGATTTATATATAAAGCTCATTATGCAAAGCTTGCTTGCAAGAAGACAATTGAAGAGGGCCTTTTTAATGACAACTATGATGGCTAGTTTATTTTTCATTTATTGAACTTCTACTCTGTCGATCTGGGTCTCCAATAGTTAAGGAAGCTTGAAGTGATTGAAATCAAAAAGAGAAAGGAAGAAACATAAATGAACAAATAAATATAAACTAGAGCAATGTTAGTGGGTGTGAATTAACAAATAAATATAAACTAAAGCAATGTTAGTGGGTGTGAATTTTATATATATATTGTGCATATACGGACTTAATTGTTGAATACGTACATACCAAAGAGACCCCTTCTTACACCGAGACTTTTCAAGAGAGAGAGATGACAAGGTTTTTTAAAAAAAAAAGGAAAAAAAGGAAGCGATATGAGAATACAGTCATTCCTAGTTAAAGGTCACCTTGACTTTTAATCTAAACTGTCATCCATTCTTTCTCATTAAAATATTTGATAAGAATTCTTTGCTTGACCGAACAGCAAGGAATACCTTAGAAATGACACTCTTTGCTCTCGAGGTGGCTGCTATGTCACAAGTAAATAATTATCTGCCTGCTAGAAAATAAAATCATTATCTGAATTATATACAAGGAACAAATAAAAAGGGTGTATTTACACAATGTTAATCTACTCTTCTAAGGAGGAAACATATCTCAAGATTGAATTTTCTTTCAAGATTGGAGGGTTTTTTTTTCTTTTTTTCTTTCTTTCTTTTTGCCACTAAACTTAAGTTTCTGTACCCAACTCTTCCATTCGCTGGTACTTTTCTAATTTCTTCACCATACTATAGCATATATTATCGTTGCAATCATCTGAAGGATAGCTAGATCCCATGCAGCAGTGATGAAATCCAAATTTTTTTACTACCGGTTCTGTGGGCGTGGTTTGGTGGACGTGGTGTGGCTTGGTAGGTGTGGCAGGGGAAGGATACTGCAAAATCTCCATTCCCACCCCCATTCCAGGGGAATGATACTGCAAAATATCTAGTAGTAGTAATATCTACTAGTAGTAGTAATATCTACTACTAGCCTTGGTAGTACAGTGGTTTAAAGCACCTGTTATTAACACAGCTGCCTGCAATTACTGCAGGTTCGAATCTTACCAGGCTCAAGGTTGACTCAGCCTTCCATCCTTTCTAAGGTAGGTTAAATGAGGACTCAGTTTGTGGGGGCAATAAGCTGACTTTGTATAAATATACAAAAAGTATGAAGACTATTGCTTAACGCATTGTAAGCCGCCCTGAGTCTCCGAGAAGGGCGGCAATATAAATCAAATAAATAAATAAATAAAATCCCCATTTCCCACCCCACTTTCAGGGGAAGGATATTGCAAAATCTCCATTCCCACCCCACTCCTGGGGGGAAGGATACTGCAAAATCCCCATTGCCACCCACCACTCCAGGGGAAGGATATTGCAAAATCTCCCTTCCCACCCCACTCTAGGGCCAGCCAGAGGTGGTATTTGCCAGTTCTCCGAACTGTACAAAATTTCCACTACCGATTCTCCAGAACCTGCTGGATTTTCACCCCTGCCGTACAGGTTTATTTTAAAAAAAAAAAAAAACCTATAAAGGAAAAGATGTCCCATAATCGAGCACGAATTATCAGAATGACAGAATCAAAAGGGACCTTGGAGGTTTTCTAGTCCAGCCTCCTGCTCAAGCAGAGGGTCCAATCTTGGCAATTTTAAGAGTTGTGGACTTAAATGCTGAGAATTCCCCAGTCAGCCTTGATTCTGGAAGCTTAAGTTTTTTTTTTTTTTTAATAATTTGATTTATATGCCGCCCTTCTCCGGAGACTCAGGGGCAGTTTACAATGCGGTAAGCAATAGCCCTTCATACTTTTGTATATTTATACAAAGTCAGGTTATTGCCTCCACAAACTGGATCCTCAATTTACCTACCTTAGAAAGGATGGAAGGCTGAGTCAACCTTGAGCCTTGGCGAGATTCGAACCCTGCAGTAATTGCAGGGCAGCTGGTCTTAATAACAGTGCTTTAGTCTGCTGCGCTACCAGGGCTCCTTTTCTTCTTTCCTTCCCCTCCCCCTCCCCCCTCCCCCTCCCCCTCCCCCTCCCCCTCCTCCTCCTCCTCCTCCTCCTCCTCCTCCTCCTCCTCCTCCTCCTCCTCCTCCTCTCTCTTCTTCTTCTTCTTCTTCTTCTTCTTCTTCTTCTTCTTCTTCTTCTTCTTCTTCTTCTTCTTCTTCTTCTTCTTCTTCTTCTTCTTCTTCTTCTTCCTCCCCCTCCTCCTCCTCCTCTTCTTCTTCTTTTAAATTTGATTTATATGCCGCCCTTCTCCAGAGACTCAGGGCAGCTTACAATGCGTTAAGCAATAGCCTTCATCCTTTTGTATATTTATACAAAGTCAGCTTATTGCCCCCACAAACTGGGTCCTCATTTCACCTACCTTAGAAAGGATGGAAGGCTGAGTCAACCTTGAGCCTTGGAGAGATTTGAACCAGCAGTAATTGCAGGCAGCTGTGTTAAAAACAGGGTGCTTAGATCACTGTACTATCAAGGCTCTTATACAACTCATAAAGTCACCAAGGTTGGACACCCTTGCCCTACACCATTCTGGACAAATGGTTGTCCAATTTCTTCTTATTTGTTTATTTATTAAATTTCACTGCTGCCTATCTCCCCTCCTGGGTGACTCTGGGTGGCTTACAAATGATACAAACAGGTGAAAGATAATGATTAAAATGAACCAACATTAAAACATTATTAAAACCTGTGCTAAAACCATGCCTAAAAAAGCTGAGCGATGGATGGGAGAGGGATGAAAACCTCCAGTGATGGAGCACCCATAACTTCTGAAGGCAAGCCCTTGTGTCAGCGTTCCAAATTAGGCTCTCTTCCAGCGCTGACATAATAAGATGAACTTTTACCTAGTTTTGTATGTACAGATAGTGTTTCCTGGGAGACGAGGGTGGGGGCTACATTCCTGTGAAAAGAACGTGCCAGGAGGTAGAGATGGATCTGCATGATGGCCAATGGGACATTGGGGTTAGAGAGCGGAAGAGGAGGGGGTTGGAAGGAGGGGCCAGTTTGGCTGCAAAAATGAAGTCAGGAATGTCGGCTTTTTATGTTCTTAAATAAAAATGATTCATTAGAGAGATTGCGCTTGAAAATGAAACTTATTTAAGATAACACCGAAACCTGACACCTTGACTAATTTATTCTAACTGGCTATTAATTCTGATGATTACATTTTATTTATTAATTAAATTTCTACACCACCCATCTGGTCTAAGAGACTCTGACATGACCAGGTCATATAGTTTCTTGGCAATGTTACAAAAATGGCTCTTGTAACCACCCTGGAATTTTCTGATGATGTTATATTCAAGTTGTCAGGGTTCCAAGTAACATCCCCAACGAAGTATTAACTCAGTTTGATCCTTCTCAGCAGTTTACTAACTTTCCTTAACAGGTTTGGTAAGCTGCTGCCAACTCCTGAGATAGAATAGCCCTGATTGATTGATTGATTGATTGATTGATTGATTGATGATTGATTGATTGAGAGATTGGTTGATTATATGCCATTGACTTAGGGTTGATTCAAGGTCATCACGTAGATAGATGGTCTCCAAACAATCTGTCCCCATCATGGTCTTCCAAAAGTGCACCACATGTCTACTGCAATGGAGACCATCCATCGTGTTGACGGTCATCCTCTTCTCATTCCTTTCACCTTCCCCATCATTATGGACTTATCAAGATATGGTCTTTGCACTGTGTCCAAAGTATGATCAATTGAGCCTGATCATTTGTACCTTGAGTGAGAATTTGATGCCCAAGAGTTCAGCTCTTCCTTTCCAGCTTGCCATCTGGGCTGGCGGGCCAAGATCCTTGCTGAAAATATGCCTTCCATCTCAGCTGGCTTCATTCTCCAAAGGTACTCAATGGAAGGGAGCCCATGGAACTGCTTCCCGACCCCTTTTATGCCTGCATTCTTTTATTACGAATCCATATTCAGAGAAGCTAATATATAAAGATGTACAATATGACTAGAAAGGGCACCGTGACACCGTTGGCTGAATAGCTGGGTTATTATTACAGCTGCCTTTCAGCTATTTTCAAGAGCTCTCCTTAGCCTTTTGTGCGAAAGTCTTTGGTGAGAGAGTCAAGTGTGTACGCCGATAAGACCTTGGCGACGTAATCACCAGCCTTCATTCTCCATTGACGGCACCATGCGGCCAATTCACAAACATTTTCATATTAATATCGAGCAATTTCCCTACATTCTAATCCATCAAAGTAGGCTATTAATCCTTCTCTGTAGCGTCTGCTATTCAAATGCTAACAATTTTCTCCTCGCGCGCGGAAACATTTGTCCTACAGCTCCTTATACAAAGACCGGCATATTGTCAGCGGTGATTGATCAGAGCATTAATAGAAGAGTTGCAAGGTAAATCACATCAATGAAATCATAGGTCTGTGAACAACAGGAAGAGAAAGGTGGGCAGAAGAGAAAGAATTCGAAGGAATCAGCTGAATGCGGGAGATAATCAAAGCATGGAGCCCATTGACTGCATTAAACTGGTTCTTATGGTCTCGTTGACTCCACTGTCCATTAAAACAGGACTCGGGGCTCTACGGTTGAGAGATAACCTATCCGATTCCCCCCACCTGAATTAAAAAAAATGCTCTGAGAAAGATTAAGAAAGGATGGATGGAGTAATGGATTTGAAAACAAAGCACAGTCTATAATCTTTGCAGGACACCTGTTAAGTAAAAACCAGTCATCATCTCCTCTGATAATATTAATTAGAACAATTAATCAGTGGAACGACTTGCCTCCAGCAGTTGTGAGAATGCTCCAACACTGGAAGTTTTTAAGAAGAGATTGGATTTGTCTGAAATGGTCTGGGGTTTCCTGCCTGAACAGAGGGTTGGACTAGACAACCTCTAAGGTCCCTTCCTACTCTGTTATTCTGTATAATGCAAATTGTATTCTGGTCTATATAGATAGGACAACCATTGGTCTGCAGTGGTAGAGGGTTTCCTGCCTGAGCAGGGGGGTTGGACTAGAAGACCTCCAAGGTCCCTTCCGACTCTGTTATTTCCATTCTGGTTACTGGTGAGGTTAAGAAGAAAGAGTCAGAGGACTTCAAGAACAAGAGAAACTACCTGAAAGGAGAGGAGGCTAACCAGGCTGGTCCTTTTGTCGTAGCTGCCCCATCATTCACCTTCCTGATCATATTTGTCCTTCTTGGCACTAATAAGATTGTTAACACTCATTTTCCAGCCGGCTGGCCATTTTCCATGGCTGTTGTTCTGAGTTTCCTGTGAAAGATGGCTCTGTAGTACTAGTTGTAACCGTTCAGTCATGCCTGATTCTCGATGGCTTGTATAGTTTTAACTGCATTTTGATTAAAACTACTTGAAATACCTGCAGTCTCCTGGGACCAAAAATGGGCCACGGGGGGGGGGGGGTGCCGCACCCTTCTGTGCTTCACCCCACCCCTGTGCATTTGTGCGCAGCCTCCCCCCACGCACATGCACACATCTCCCGCATGTGCCCTGCCCTCCATCCCGAAAATCAGCTGGCCGGAGAGAGGCACACATGCGCGGTAGAGCTGAGCTAAGCGACAGCTCACGTGCCCACAGAGAGGACTCTGCAGGCCAGCTCTGGTACCCATACCATAGGTTTGCCATCATGGGTATAGGGTTTCCTGCTCAAGGGAAAAGGATGCTAACTTTAATCAGTACTTGTTTTCTCTTTTTTCCCCCTACCTATATTGTAATTTCTTTTGAGTGACTACTTACTCCTTTTCTATACTTTGCCTAATGTTATTTCTTTCAAAGAACGATGGATGTCAATCTGCCTGTTTATCCCTCCATCCCTCCACCCACCCACCCACCAGTGGTGGGTTCCTCCCAGTTCGGCCCGGTTCGGCCGAACCGGTAGCGGTGATGATATGACGTCACCGAACCGGTTCTGCCCCCCCGCCCACCCGCCCCCTGTGTTATTCTTATCTTTTATTTGGCACTACCCCCAATCTATTGCTGCCTCCTGAGTCCCAGCTGATCGGCTAGAAGGAAAAAAAACTGTTTAAACTCTTGCCATGGGGCTTCAAAGGGCCGCCCTACAGCTGATCAGTGTTAAAAGGCAGTGTGGTGGTAGACCGGTGCCTCCAAAAACAAATGAGTAGACCGGTGCCTGCAAAAATAAATGAGTAGACCAGTACAGTTCTGCAAGCAGTTAAAAGCCTGGTAGACCAGGACCTCTGCTAAATCCTAAAGAATTGTCACATGACCATCAAGCCACGCCCACAAAATAAGCCACACCCACAGAACCAGTAGTAAAAAATTTTAGAACCCACCCCTGCCACCCACCATCATCTCTATCTTGGAGAATATCAGGAATACAGGAGTCCTTTACCGTTTCCTGCATAGATCTTAAATCTAGATTCTCTGTTTTGAGCTTGTTTTGAGCTTGTTTGGGCAACAGCCTCCTAACCGGTCAGTTTTCCTCATCCATGGGCCACTGTCCTCTACACACACACACACACACACACACACATTCCCAAATCTAGACCCTGTTTTCCTCCTAGAAAATATCCAATGTCACTCAACTGTCGAAGCTCGGTGCACGTGCTGTGAATCTGCAGTTCTGCATGCCTCTCTGCACACACCTGCACTTTCCCTGCCAAGTTGTGAAGCCTTTCAACCAAAGCAAAACAAAACAACACCTAACAAACACCCTTCTCCCCCATCCTCCACCCCCACCCCACCCCATCTAAAATATCCTAACAGCATTTTTACATACCAGGCAGCAGGAAAAAGTAGGGGGGAAAGAAATCTGTCAGTGACTTATTATTCCAAACCCCTCTTTTCAGATTTAATCCCCAAAATTGATTTTTTTTTTTAAAAAAAAGGATAATAGAAAAAGCAATGTGTAAGCCTATACTTCATAAACACTTCTTTAAAGATTTCCTAATTATTTTAAGTGCTTTCTCCAGTGCTGGCACTCAAGCGGCAGCTGGTTTGTGTGATGTCATCCTTTGGTCCTGTTGTCTCTGCAGTAAAAGTTTAGGGTTAAGAAAGGGATATAATCAGGGGTGAAATGCTCCTGGTTCGGACCGGATTGCCCGATCCAGTAGCGATGGTGGCGGGTGGTTCGGAGAACCAGTAGCAAAAATCCCTGGCCCCCCCATGCCCAGCTGAGCCGTGCGATCATCACAGGTTTTTTTTTTTTTTACTTTTAAAAGCATTTTTTTCTTCCGCTGAAAAAAATGCTTTTAAAAGTAAAAAAAAAAAAGCCTCTGATGATTGTGCGGCTCAGCTGGGATCGTCAGAGCCTTTTAAAAGCATTTTTTCTACAACCTCTTTGGCCGAAGAGGTTGTAGTAAAAATGCTTTTAAAAGTAAAAAAAAAAAAAAAAAAAAAAAGTTGGCCACGCCCACCTAGTCACATTACACCGCCACCACCAAGCCACGCGCACAGAACCGGTAGTAATGAATTTTACATTTCGCCACTGGATATAATAATAATTAAACCCCAAGATTGTGGCTGTAGAGGCAAATGCAGGGAAGACAAAGGAAGTTCCTTGCTCTTTTCCACTATTAAAGCATGAGAATTAGCTTTCATTATTAGCTCTTTTCTCCCCCACCATCAAACATTAAACATGGATGCAATTAGCTATCAAGTACTATAACCATGTTGTGTTCTCCAATATTAATGGGAAGCACTTTCCTACACAGTGTTCTTCCTAATGGGCTAAATGAGAGCCATGTGTCTACAAAGAGAGAATCAAGAGAACACATTTCCTGTTATCTTTGACTCTGAGAGCCCAAAGAGAGTGAGAATGAACCCAGATCCAAGGAGGTGATCTACCACAATAAAATGCAAACCTCGGGAAGTTTAGAAAACTCCTAAAGCCATCCGAGCAGGTAATAAATGTTATCCTTCATAAGGTTTTATTTTAGCATGCCTTACAGAGTTCAGCTTTAAAACATGCTGGGCAGATTAGTGACCTTACCAGATGTTGCACAGAAAATGTAGGGGGGGGGGCATTCTTCATTCAGAGGGGGTTGCAATGTTTAGAGTCAAATCTGAAAGCTAAAAATTGAACTTTAGTTAAAGTGGATTCCTGAGAACGCCAGGGATATGCCCATGTATCAAAGAATGCTTTGATATGGATGATGGAGAAAGAAACACACCAAATTTGCAGACGATACTAAGCTGGCAGGAATAGCTAACACTCTAAAAGATAGGCTCAAGATCCAGATGGATCTTGACAGACTTGAACACTGGGCCCTATCTAAGAAAATGAAATTCAATGTAGAGAAAAGTAAAGTCTTACACTTGGGTGAGAAAAACCAAAAGCACAGATATAAACTGGGGGAAATCAGGCTTAATAGCAGTGACTGAGACAGGGATCTTGGAGTCTTAATGGACAATCAGCTAAATATGAGCCAGCAGGGTGCAGCGGCAGCTAAAAAAGGCAATGCAATCCTAAATTGCATTAACAGAGAGATACAATCAAGATCAAGTGAGGTACTAATACCACTCTATAAAGCCCTAGTAAGACCACACCTAGAGTACTGCATCCAGTTTTGGTCATTGCACTGTAAAAACGATGTTGAGATTCTGGAAAGAGTGCAGAGAAGAGCAACCAGGATGATTAGGGGACTGGAGACTAAAACATATGAAAAACGGTTACAAGAACTGGGCATGTCTAAGTCTAGTGAAGAGAAGGACCAGGGGAGACATGATAGCAGTCTTCCAATATTTGAGGGGCTGCCACAGAGAGGAGAGGGTCAAGCTGTTTTCCAAAACACCTGAAGGCCAGGCAAGGAATAATGGATGGAAACTGACCAAGGAGAGATTCAACCTAGAAATCAGGAGGAACTTTCTGACAGTGAGAACAACCAACCCATGGAACAGAAGTTGCCTTCAGAAGTTGTGGGAGCTTCATCACTGGAGGCTTTAAAGAAAAGATTGGACTGCCATTTGTCAGAAATGGTGTAGGGTCTCCTGCTTGAGTGGGGTCCCTTCCAACTCTGTTAATCTGTTAAATGATAAAAAAAAAGTGTGTGTGTGTGTGTGTGTGTGTGTGTGTGTGAGAGAGAGAGAGAGAGAAAGAGAGAGAGAGAGAGAGAGAGAGAGAGAGAGAGAGAGAGAGAGAGAGAGAGAGAGAGAGAGAGAGGATAGAATAGGTAGGTAGATAGGTAGGTAGGTAGGTAGATAGATAGATAGATAGATAGATAGATAGATAGATAGATAGATAGATAGATAGATAGATAGATAGATAGATAGATCTAACTTATAAATCCTGGGATCTTTCATCCAAATTCTAATTGAGATCTGACTCTTCTATTTTTCTTATTTCAAGATCAGTCAATGTTAGGGGAGACTAAATCACAAATCTTCATGGTCATCTTTTTCTTTGGCAATGTAACAATATAACCTCTCAATACCTTTCACAAATAAAATTAGGCATATAGATCCAGGTAATTGCTGCACGCTGCATTTTCAAATATGGGGCAGTATCATCTCTCTCTCTCCCTCTCTCTCTCCCTCCCTCTCCCTCTCTCTCTTTCTCCCTCCCTCTACCTCCTTGTCCCAACAACCTGAGATATGACCTAGATCCAGAATAGCACTTAGTAAAATCTAATCTAATTTAGTTTGCATTTTCTCCTCTACCAGAATTTGATTACAATGCACACGTCGCGTATTCTATACCAAGCCAACTTTTTCCTGCTCCTTCCCTCATATCATAACAGGTAAGCAGCCTTAAGGGCCATCAGGTTGATTATAGGATAGGTTTTCAAGAACTGCAGCCAAACTTTGTCGGATGTGCTACAGACTTTGGCACCTTTGGTGGCAGGAGTAGAAAGAGGAATGAAACACATGGAATGGCAAGAAAACTCGTTTGGAAATCAACAGTGATTACTGGAAACTTGCAGTTGTAAACCCAAGTAATATTATTCCTACAAGTAGCATCTTCATTCTTGAGGAGAAAGTAGGTTATTTATTCTCAACAGCTTGCTAGGCCCAAATCTGTCCGACTGGGTCAGGGGTCTGCAACCTTAAATACTCAAAACAGCCATTTGGACCCATTACCCACAGAAAAGAAAACACCGGGAGCCACAAAACCTAGGTGGGCATGGCCAACTCGATGTCACTTTATTAATTTGAATTAGACAGAAATGTTAGAAACGGAGATGTCAAACCATGTCCATTGTTTTTTTAAATTTGAATTATTAATAAAAAACTTTTTATATAAAAAAAGAGAGACTGGACTGCTATTTGTCAAAAATGGTGTAGGGTCTCCTGCTTGGATGGGGGAGGGGGTTGGACTAGATGACCTACAAGGTCCCTTCCAACTCTGTTGATCTGTTAAAGTTGGGGCCAAGAAGTTGTTGTGATTAAGTTCTTGTTGTGATTAAATGAGAAAAAGGAGACAAACGCACAGGTCCATGCTTCCTTCTATGATGGACATGTCTGTGCTATGTTTAATGCCCACCTCTTCGCCTAACAAAGCTTGTCCTTGTTTCCTAGCATTGCCTCTCAACTTCTCAGAGTGAGCCACCATCCTTTTCAAGCATCCCTCTGGATCGGCTTCATTCTTTTGCCTCCTTCAGTTTGGAGAGGCAATAAAATCTTTCACGGGCTGACAAGTAGGAAAGCAGAGCAGCCACCGAGAGTCCGGTTCATTCAAGAAAGCTGCCTTTTCTCATTTTAATTGGCCACCTAATTAGAATGTTTATGAGTCCTGAGATTTTTTGGCCAGGGATGAGAAGGCAGGGTGGCCAATTACGCTGTAGGCTTTGTGTGTATGTGTTTTAATCTGGCAGGATTGGCTGGGTATCCCCCTACACACACCATTCTTGTCTGTCTCCCTTCTATGCAACAGTTTCTCCCAACACTTTGATTTGAAGTCATGTAGCTCCCAAGTCAAGATTTTACATCAAGCTGTATTTATTCAATACTTGGGGGGGTTTTTTGGTTTGTTTTAGGGATAGAATTCCATACCTTCTTTCTGTCTCTCTCTCTCTCTCTCTCTCTCTCTCTCTCTCTCTCTCTCTCTCTCTCTCTCTCTCTCTCTCTCTCTCTCTCTCTCTCTCTCTCTCTCTCTCTTTCCTGAAAATACCTTAGCATAACCAAGAACAGGAATCAAGTGCCAGTAAGGTTTATAACTTCACTCAACCCACTGGTTAGAGATAAGGCTGAAGACGGAGGCCTTTGATGGACTTGATTCATTCCCCAGCTTTGTCTTCTCTGGCTCGGGGAATGACTTCATTCTAGGAGATGAGGTCATTCAAGTCAAGGTAATAAACTTTCCAAAATTCACATGGAAGTTGGTCCTTCCCCCCATAGATAACTTCAGCAGTGGGGTAGGGTTGAAGGGAAGGAGGGAGGGAAAAGAGGAAGGGAGGGAGGGAGGGAGAGAGAGAGAGAAAGAGAAAGAGAGAGAAAAAGAAAGAACCAGAAGGAAAAGAAAAGAAAGAAAGAAAGAAAGAGGGAGGGAGGGAAGGAGAGAGAGAAAGAAAGAACCAGAAGGAAAAGAAAAGAAAGAAAGAAAGAAAGAAAGAAAGAAAGAAAGAAAGAAAGAAAGAAAGAAAGAAAGAAAGAGAAAGCAAAGAAAGAAGGAAAGGAAGAAAGAAAGAAAGAGGGAGGAAAGGAGAGAGAAAGAGAGAGAGAGAGAGAGAGAAATAAAAAAGAAAAGAACCAGAAGGAAAAGAAAAAAGGAAGAAAGAGAAAGAGAGGAAGGAAGATAGGAAGGAAGGAAGGAAGAAGAAAAAGAAAAGAAATATTAGCCTATTAGATTCTATTTTAAGATTATATATCACAGACAGACACACAGACATTCACGCAGGCACGCATGAGCGCAAACACACACACACACATCACACACACACACACACACACACACACACACACACACACACAATCCTTGAAGAAGATGTGGCTAAAGCTGTGAATTGATGTCCCTTAAACCGCCCCTTAAAAATATTCAAGCCATAACTCAACATTCCGGGTGTCTCAGTAATATTCAATTTCAAATTTATGGCATTTTCAAATAGGATGATTTCCCTCCCACATGCAATAAATTTTGGCGGCTGCTGGTGGTGGGGAATTGCATATGCCACCTTATCATGACAGTTGCTTTATCTACCCAGCTGACTGAAGCCTCGTCACTTTCTATAATCTGAATTCACAAATCAACTGTCTTCTTCACTTCAATGATTATTGCTGATGGGCCTTTCACAAGGCGGAAAGGGAAGGAAAGGAGAGGCGGGGAGGGGGGGGCCGCACGGCTGAAATCTCCCCCCAAATTGACAAGGGTAATAGATGGAGAGGTGAGGAGAGCCATCCATCGTGGCCACTGCATTGTATTGTTTTGAGTGATACACAGCAACACAACCCCATCAACTCTCCTCCTCTTTTGACCTCAGAAAAATAAATGGGACCAGGGATCGTTGCTTAGGTGGCTCATTGCATTTAAGTGCCAGTAATCATCAAAGGACACTTCTTGACCCTTTCAGAAATGGGGACAGGGAGAATGCAAAGTTGGGGACATCTTAAAGGCTAACCAACTTTGTTACCCAGTTTTGGTTAAGGGGTTAAGGCACCAGGCTAGAAAGCAGGAAATCGAGAGTTTAAGTCCTACCTTAGCCATGGGCCTGTCCAGTGGTGGGATGCAAATATTTTTATTACCGGTTCTGTTGGTGTGGCTTGGTGGGCATGGCATGGCTTGGTGGGAGTGGCAGGGGAAGGATACTGTAAAATCTCCATTCCCATCGCACTCCATGGGAAGGATACTGTAAAGTCTCCATTCCCACCCCACTCCAGTAGAAGGTTACTGCAAAATCCCCATTTCCTCCCGATCAGCTGGGACTTGGGAGGCAGATAATAGATGGGGGAGGGGCCAGTCAGAGGAGGTATTTGCCGGTTCTCCGAACCGCTCAAAATTTCCACTACCGATTCTCCAGAACTGGTCAGAACCTGCTGAATACCACCTCTGGGCCCGTTACTCTCTCTCTCTCAACCCAACCTATCTCACAGGGTTGTTGTTGCAAGGAGAATATGAGAAGTAAAGTGCCCTGGATATATTTACCTCTTTTGGAGATTCCCATTCCTATTAATTCTTTTTTTAAAAAATTATTACCTCTTTGGAAGCTAGAGAAGATCTAGGAACAGACGTATCAAAACACAACATGGAAGGTAAATGTCTATGGAGATTCTCAGTCCTCCAGGTCATGATTGTCCCAAAGATGTTTTCTTCGAAAGGCATTTTGACTTCCTTGGTTTTTCCTTGAAGGCGTTTCGCTTCTCATCCAAGAACTGAAGAAGCTTCTTGGACAAGAAGCGAAACGTCTTCCATGAAAAACAAAGGAAGTCAAAATGCCTTTTGAGAAAGCATTTTTGGGACAATCGTGGAATAGCAGTCGAGAAAGCAGGCTCCACCAACAGAGAAGACCTCTGAATCGCAGCTTGATCAAACTCACAGGGTCGCTTCCAATGATGTACCCCCCTCATGCAGCGGTGAAATCCTACTGGTTCGCACCGGTTCAGGTGAACTGATAGTGATAAAAACTACCGATTCATCTGAAAAGCTACAGGTTCCTCCAAACTGGTATTTCCGACGATCAGCTGGGCCGCGTGATTTAAAATCGCTAGAAACCAGGAAATCCTGCTTTTTAATGAATCTAAATCGCGCGGCACAGCTGTTCCCCTCCTCGCTATGCTACTTACCTTCCCAAGCCTCCTTTTTCCACACGAAGCGTATTTTTGGCACATACTGCGCATACACACAGGCGCAGGGTGCATTCTGTGCACAATGCACATGCACGAGCAGCGAACCGGTAGCAAACCAGGGAAGATTTCACCACTGCCCTCATTATTTAATTTTTTATTTTGTCGAGTACGTATTAGATAATATATATAAGTGTAAGCATGAATTGAATACATAAAATGAATACAATTAAAGGGAACATTAGGACAGGGACGGTAGGCACGCTGGTGCTCTTATGCACGCCCCTTACATGTAGAGTTTCTTTCTTTTTTTAAAAAAAATATTAAATTTCCAAAGATTAAAATACACAGTACAAAAAGAAACATAATACACACAAAAAAAGTAAGAAAAATACACACATACTCACAAAAAATAAAATATATATATAAACAACCAAAAATAAACAAACCTTCAATACTAATAACTTTTCTGCATCGGTATCTCTAGCCTATTTAACCTCTTTACACAAATTCTACTTCTAAATATCTGTATCTTAAACTTACATCTAAGATAAAGATATACATGCAGAGTTTCTATCTGCACACAGTTTTTGGTAAATACGGCAGGTACATAGCCACCCTTGCAATTAAGGTTTTGACATTCCTAGGCTCTTGCAATAGAGAAAGAATGGAAAGGGGCTAGTCAGGTTTTGGAGCCAGCAGACCACATCCCAATGGCCAACCAATTTCTCCATAAATTGACTAAATCCAACCGTTTGGTTGATCAGATTGAGTTCACGTAAGTGGGAAACACGGAGAAATTGCCAACCGTCAGTTCTTTAAATACTCTAGCTATCAAGCGCAGCCTAATTTGGCATGTTCCAGCAGTCAGGTGCACTGTTTCCTAATTAAATTATTCAACAAAACATTGACGATAAAGCATTCTGCTAAAACCTAATTAAGAGTGTGATTCGATAAAAGCCCATTCTGCAGTTTTCATTTACATTTTCAAAGATGGAAGAGCCCATCGGGGGAGTAAAGGCGGCGGGGGGGTGGGGGGGAGAGAGAGAGGGAATGGTCCCTGTGTCACTATTTCATGCCATTTATATCTTCCGCTTTGCAGGTTCCATCAAATGTTTCTTTTCGCGAGGAAGACTTTTTGAAGGATAGAGAGAAGTGTTGCAGATTCAGATCTTAGCAAATCATTCGTGATGGGTGGCCCTTTTCACTAATATTACAAGGAAGGGGGGAAGGGAGGGAGGGAAGGAGTGGAGAGAAAATGAAACAGAAAAGGAAGTAAGGATGGAGTCTAAAGAAAGGGAGGGAGGAGGGAAAGAAAGTGTGAAGAAAAAAGGAGGGAGGGGGAAGGGAGGGATGGAGGGGAGAGAAAATGAAAGAGAAAAGGAAGAAGGATGGAGTCTAAAGAAAGGGAGGGAAGGAAAGAGTGAAGGAAAAAGGGAGGGGGAAGGGAAGGAAGGAAGGAAGGAAGGAAGGAAGGAAGGAAGGAAGGAAGGAAGGAAGGAAGGAAGGAAAATTTCGCAAAGGCATCATTAAGTGGCCTCCTTGAAGTCTTGGCCCATTTTCAAGCTACATATGGTCCATAATCTTTTAAAACGTGCAACTCGAGTCTCAATTTAATTATGTAATAGCCCAAATGGAATTACACTGCAGATGAAGTGCTGTGCCTCAGCACAAGCAGAGGCTGAAGCTGAATTGCCTGACCTACGCCGTTTTAATGGGGCTGCTTACATTGCAGAGTTAAACATGGATTTATGTCTCATAAGCAAATAGCAAGCAAGATTGGTGTAACATTTCCCAGGCATTGTGGGAAATCCTGGTCTCAGGGTCAAATACCCTCTAGTGGAGCAGGCCTCCTTCAATGGGTTTTTACCAGCCCGGAGGTGTGTTTTTACACATTGGGGGTTTTTCTTTAAATTAGGTAAAGATAAAGGTTCCCCTCGCACATATGTGCTAGTCGTTCCTGACTCTAGGGGGCGGTGCTCATCTCCGTTTCAAAGCCAAGGAGCCAGCGCTGTCCAAAGACGTCTCTGTGGTCATGTGGCTGGCATGACTCAATGCCAAAGGCACACAGAACGCTGTTATCTTCCCACCAAAGGTGGTCCCTATTTTTCAACTTACATTTTTGACATGCTTTCGAACTGCTATGTTGGCAGAAGCTAGGACAAGTAATGGGAGCTCACCCCGTTACACGGCATTAGGGATTCGAACCACTAAACTGCCGACCTTTCGATCGACAAGCTCAGCATCTTAGCTACTGAGCCACCGCGTCCCTTTTTTTAAAAAAATTACATCTACAGAAAAATCAAGATCTAGTAAAAAGAAGCCATCTATTGCATAAGCCTCTGGTCTATAGGAACTGTTTTGACTGTGGTCAACTAATTCTTGTTCATTGCAATGTTTGCAGGACAAGTGATGTCACGTATGTCACACAGATAGGTATAGATAGGCAGGTAGATAGAGACACCTTTGACCTTTTGGTGGAGGGGGGGTTAGTACCGTGTTGTAGAGATATTGGAGCTTGGGACCCTGCTTTCTTTGGAGGTTCCATAAGGCCATCACTTCTTGAGGCCTACTCTGGATCCTTCCTAAATTAGGCATTGTCTTTCGGGAAAGATTCAGACGAGTGGAACAGGCGCCAGGAAAGATAACAAAAATGATTGGGACTCTGCACAATGAATACCATTAAGAAAGAGTGAAGAAATGGGGGGGGGGGGAACAAGGCTAAAGGGGGATATGACAATACCATTCAAGAGTAGATGATAGACAGACAGATATAGAAGACAGACAGATGGATGATAGATAATGATAGATTGTCTTGGTCCATGTACCAAACGAATGACCCATTGGGATCCCCATATCAAAACAAGTTACTTTATGTGCTGCCAGAACCTGAAAATAACATTTAACACAGCACAGTCCTTAGACAAAATGTTTTTTTTTTTTAATTTGATTTATATGCCGCCCTTCTCCGGAGACTCAGGGCGGCTTACAATGCGCTAAGCAATAGCCTTCATTCTTTTGTATATTTATACAAAGTCAGCTTATTGCCCCCACAAACTGGGTCCTCAATTTACCTACCTTAGAAAGGATGGAAGGCTGAGTCAACCTTGAGCCTGGCGAGATTCGAACCTGCAGTAATTGCAGGCAGCTGGTCTTAATAACAGGGTGCTTTAGACCACTGTATTACCAAGGCTCTTGGTTGAGATCTGCATACATGGGACTGATTGGGGTAGATTGTAAGGGTGACACTGAAATATAATTTGATGTCATTTTATTCTATTTTATATTCTATTGTATCTTATCCTATAACTATTGTAGTTTACCCTACTCTTATTTTAAATTGTTTGTATAAGATTTTATTGACGATATGTGTTTGCACCTTGTGCTTTGTTATGGCCTATATAGGCTAATCAAAGCTATCATTTTAAACTGCATTTTATTCCAATTTCATTTTAAATCGTGTTTTATGCAATTCCATTTTAAATTGTTTTTATCAGATTTGAGTAATAATTTGTGTCTAGAACTCTGTACTTTGATATGGCCCAAGGGCTAATCAATAAAGTAATAGATAGATAGATAGATTTTGTGTGTGTGTCTGTGTGTGAGAGAGAGAGAGAGAGAGAAAGAGAGAGAGAGAGAGAGGATGGAAACAGATAGATGGATGGACAGACAGACAGACAGACGGACAGACAGATTTAGCTTTTAAAACTATTGTTTGTATTCTTACACTTCCTATTTTGGTCTATGACCATAATAAAGATTTGATTGATTGACTTTTCAAATAACCAAAGAATATCACGTCTTAAAAAGACAATTCTTCTGCCTTGTTCCAGAGTGTCATGCTCTTCCATGACTAAAAACATATTTTGGTTATATGTTAAGAAAAACCCAGTAATGGTAAGAACGATAATGAAACGATAATGAAACGAGTTACCCAAAGCAATGGAAAATTCCCTTTTGCTGAATGTGTTTAAATAGAGGTTGGGTTGCCTTTGGTCAATGAAGCTTTCATCGAGAGTCCAACACTGAACAGTTGATCACCCAATTTCATTATTTGGTGTTCAGATTCCAAATCCAGACCTAATTTTCGAGTATGCAAGTGTAGCGTTGAGGACCAGACTTAAATTAAAGACAAGCTTTGATTAGACTGGATTTGGTAGCCAGAATGAACAGACATTCTCCAAAATGAGAGATATAAATCCAACACATCGTTGCTTTGATTTCACGTCATCCTATAATCACAACTCATGGTGACTTTCCAGCTACTTAAAAAAAAAAGTCTGAAATTTATACTGTAAAATTAATGCCTAAGATCATAAAATTCTACCTTAACAAACACAAAAGACCATTTGATTAACTACAAATAGAAATCCCTAGAGCTAAAAACTGAATAAGGTTCAAGCCACATCAAATTATTTTCCTGCCTGATAAAGCTATTATCACACTTAGAGCATTTACAATGCAGAACTACATTCCTTTGATCATTTTATAAAATTAATTGATCTTGCTTATCTTTTGTACTATTTCAAATTATTTTAATTGAGAATATTAAGAGAAGTAATGGTAACAACTAACGCATTTATTAGCTGCTGACGTTCAACGCGCTAATGTCATTTTCATAATCTGAATTCCTCTAAAACAAAATTCCATTCTTAATGGAATTTACATATAGATCACCTCCAGACACAAATAATTTACTATTACTTTAAGTCCTAAGGGACAGGCAGAAACACTGTGAAAAATCATTCCAGTCATACTTAATTTTAATTATTCTTTCAAATCAGATAAAACCCCCGAAGTTAAATTCTCATAATTAAATAGAAATTAAAAGTTCTAGGAGCCTGATTCTTCCCATTCTAATTTTAAATGCAAATTGGATACAGGAACACAGAGTTGTACCTGTGTCAAAATAATGGTAGACTCACACAAAAATTCAGGAGGCTTGTTTAATCTGAAGAATCAAAAAATATCTTAAATTGGTTGGGTCTTGAATCCTTATTTTAGTATAATTCTTTTCAGGACTGAAAAGGGAAATCCACCTTAAGAATTAAGCTTTAAGATGACAAGTTGATTTCTATATCTGTGTCATCATCAACCCAAGACTCGAGAAAGTATCTGAGATGGTTTGTGGTAGAAAAAATGGCTTCCTGGAAAAACTTTGTAGGTTCAACGCCTGATCTCTACAAACAGAGGTGGAAAAACCTTACCTAAAATTCCAAACTTATTCTGCGGTTAGCTTTAGGACTGGAGCTTTCCCACCTTTCAAGAATTCTGATTCTACTATAAAATAAACCCCAGATTGATTGGAATTGTATGAAGCATATGAAGAATGGTTGCTGGAATTGGATATGGCCAGTCTAGAGAAAAGAAGGACTAGGGGTGACATGATAGTATTCCAGTATTTGAGGGGCTGCCACAAAGAAGAGGGGGTTAACTTATTTCCAAAGCCCCAGAAGGCAAGAAACAATGGATGGAAACTAATCAAGGAGAGAAGCAACCTGGAATTAAGGAGAAACTTCCCAACAGTGAGGACAATTAACCAGTGGAACAGCTTGTCTTTGGATGTTGTGGGTGCTTCATCATTGGAGGTTTTCAAAAAGAGACTGGGCAGTCACTTATCTCAAATGGTATAGGGTCTCCTGCTTGAGCAGGGGGTTGGACTAGAAGTTGGACTCCAAGGTCCTTCCCAGCTCTATTCTGATTGTAGACTGTTTGCAGATACATTCACTAACTTTTCTCTTTGCTGTTTGTCCCACAATGTACGGGAGTCCAGGCAAGGCAGAGGGAGGAAACACACTAGAGTTAATTAGCAATAAACCAGTGAGAATTGCCTGTTTCTTCCAAGCGAGTCCTTTTCGGTGGCTTGTCAGTTTCAGAGAGAATAATTGCCTAGAAATACAATTGTCCAGGAAAACAATGGGACATGCAGAATTGCAAACCACTGGTCACAGAGTCATCTGATCAGCCAGAGGCTCATCTCATGCCAGAATGGAGGCCGCATCATTGTCTAATAATCGCCTGAGCCAATCTGACGCCGTATAAACGCGAGGTGGGCTTTTAAATTACTTCATTATGCTGTTTCATCTTATTTAAAACCTCGCGGCTCTCGCTGCCGTTTCCTTCAATGGCTTTATACTTGGGTCTGTTCCCGTTTCATTGTCCTCCTTGAATTCTGCAAGGCGTTATGAACAGTGTTTCGTAGGGGGGAAAGGAAGATAGAAGGAATTGAAATCAAGAAATAGATAATTGTTCTCGGAACAATAAGAGGGCTAATCAAAATGAATTGGTTTCATCCACCAGGAATTCCCCTTACATCTTTTCAAACTCAGCTCCAAGTACATACATTTTTGGGAATGTGACTAGATACGTCCTCATCTTCATTATTTGCTTCTGTTGGGGTATCACAAAAGTTAATGCAGATTTTTGGGGTGCTTAAAGCTCAGTTAATATAATGATCCAATGAAAACTGATGGATATTGAGTAAGTTGCACCTTAAAAGGGCCTTAAAACCTGGGTCTGCTAGGACCCCTGTGGGCCTTAAAACCTGGGTCTGCTAGGACCCCTGTGGGGTCATTCCATGCTGGACATAGTACATTAAGAAGATCCCACCTTCATTCCTTTTGTTTTACTTTCTAGTTTATTCAATTTTTTTTTTTCACTTTTAATGTTTTATATTGATGGTGGTATTATATTTATGGTGGTGTTGCTCAGTGGTGGGTTGCTACCAGTTCATCCTGGATCGGGCAAACCGGAAGCAGCGGTGGCTAGAGGCTCCACCCACCTGCCCGGATGCTTCCGTGCATGCGCAGAAGTGGCACGTGAGTGCCCACGAGTGAACCAGTAGCAACGGGTTTTGAAACCTGCCCCTGGTGTCGCTCCACAGTGAGATTAGCAGCACAGAAATTTAATAAATAGAAATGGGGAAAATATTCCCATTTTTATGATGTTGTAAGCCACTCAACTCAACAGTAAGATGGGTGGCATATAAGTTTAATAAAGAAACAAATTATAAGGCTACAATGATGAATCTGGGAGACAGTGGAGGATGGAGATCTGGCATGCTGTGGTCCATGGGGTTGTGAAGAGTTGGACACAACTTAGTGACTCAACCACAACAACGATTAAAGTTGATGTCTTCATGTTGAAGGTCTCTGTGGAAGATCTGTGAGCAGCAAAGAAGACATATATAAATTCTGGCTCTAGAGATGAAACCAGGGAATATTTGTAGGAGATGGTGATTTCTAGTCCCATGTTAGGCATGAAATGGCTGAGTGATTTTGGCCTATCACCAGGAGATAGTGAGTTCTAGTCCCATTTTAGTCATGAAAACCAGCTGGGTAACTTTGGGCCAATCAACAAAAGACAGTGAGTTCTAGTCCCACTTTAGCCATAAAAGCTAAGAATAAAGCAATTACCGGATTAAAACGTTAAACCACCAGAGATTAAAAGTTAAAACTTTAAAAGCAATATTAACTTGGATAAAAAGACAAGGTGGAGGTGGGATCTTCTCCTAGTCTATTAGCCACCTTCAAATGAGGGCCTCAAACCAGCTGGCAAAGGTTTTCAGGTTCTTTCAGAAGGGTGGGGGTGAATTAGTATTATTGTATGATATATGTATGATTGCTGGGCTCAGCAGCTTCCCCAGTGGCTTCCCCAATGCGCACAAACCTATTTGGCCTCAGCTGATCCATTGCTTTTTACCTACCCAGAGGCGTATTAACCCGTCATGGGAGACCTCCGGGGCAAAAGCCAACTCCTGTGGCTAAACAGGCATTTTACTGTTCTCACTTCCACACGGACCCTTAATGTGAAGCAGGGCAACGAATTTTGTTCCTCTCAATTAATTATCACCGGGCCAGCTCGAGTGAGCCGAGAGATGTCTGCTCGCCTCTCCATTGCATGCCATTTTTAATTCCATTCTAGACTAATTACAGCATGGTACTTAAAGATTACGACCAATTAATAATGTTCTGGAGTGCTTTCTTGCTTATTTCTTGCTGCCAGATGGAGCAGTGTAGATTAGTCACCGCTCCGTAATCAGCACACACAGCGGAAAAGAGAAAGTGTTAGCCATCCTTGGCTGACCTGCTTTGATGAACCTTGTGCATTATAAGCCAGCTCCACAATGAAGGTTGCACTTCATTTGTCTTTCCAGAGGTGCAGAATGAACGGGGTTACTATTTCTCCCTCCCCCCTCCCATGGTTATTTTAAGGATCCTCAATACTTTTGTAGCAAATTGTAGCAAGAAAAACAAAATGCACAGGTACCGTATATATGGTACCTTGCTCAATAGTAGTAACTGTGAGAGGGATCTTGGAGTCCTAGTGGGCAACCATTTAAATATAAGACAGGGTCTTATTTTTGGAGAAACACAGTACATACGTTGTTGGGATGTGGTTAGATACGTCCTCATCTTCATTATCTGCTCCTGTTGGGGTATCACAAATTTAAATATGAGCCAGCCGTGTGCAGCAGCTGCCAAAAAAGCCAACACAGTTCTGGACTGCATAAACAGAGGGATAGAATCAAGATCACGTGAAGTGTTAATGCCACTATATCTATCTATCTATCTTGCTTGCTTGCTTGCTCGCTCGCTCGGGAAGAATAAGCTGCAATGGTAGAGAAAATGGCAGGGAGCTGGCATTACAATTATTTTTAACATCGAGCAAGTACAATATGAAAAGTTTGCACAAATAGAACTGTGTGGCAGAGCGAGTCTTCACCTATTTGCCTCCATATAAATAGATGTTTTGTGATTAGCCACCGCATTATGACAGCTGTGACATAGCCTCGGGGTAGCCACAGAGTGAACGCAACCTCAAAAATTTCGCCAGCTCTGTTTTTAGAAGGTTTCCCCTATATATTGAGTCTCTACACATCCTCACGTTTAAAAAGCTTGCATCCCTACAATGGAGAACTGGGAAAATGTCCTTCTATGGGTTTCTCTTCAGTCTCTGCCGTCTTCCACTCAACTTCCTACAGTAGCTACTGCCAGATAATATTTAGATTTTTTTTTATTTTTTTTTGCTAGCATGAATTAAGGACAGCAATTAAGACATTCTGGAAGGAGCCTGTCGGAGAACTGACCCACATCTAAGAGAGACAGCTAGCGAATGTGCGTCTAATGATGGGCTCTCTCTAGTGTGAAGGAAAAGTAGGTTGAACTGCATAAATGCAGAGAAGGTTTTATTACCTCTTAGCCAGTTATCCTTGTCAACCCTAATCTGTATTATGCTATTTCTAATGGCAGGTGTGTTCTAATTCATTAAACAAGGCAAAGCAGCTCATTTTTTTTGCATTTCTTGCAGTGACCGAATGCCACTAGCTATATCTCCTGAAAGTGATGGGCCAAAACAATCTTTTAAAGGTCCCGAGATGCCACCTTCGCTCAAAAAACACCCCAAAATGCACAACCATTGACGGAAATACTGGGTCACCAGAAGAGAATTGATGGAAAATACCCCTCATTTTTCTTTCTGATTAACAGAAGATATTAAGATTCTGCTATGATATCTTAATACAAATACTATTAACCAATGACAAGTTTGAGTCTTGAAATTTACATTTTGCCCCATAGGTATCCTATAAGGCCCCTAACTACCCCTATATGCTCCATCACTGGAGATTTTTAAGAAGAGATTGGATAACCATGTGTCTGAAGGGGGTGTAGGGTCTCCTGCCTGAGCAGGGGGTTGGACTAGAAGACCTCCAAGGTCCCTTCCGACTCTGTTGTTCTGTTCTGTTCTGTTCTGTTCTGTTCTGTTCTATATACATGCATATATAAACGTACAGATAGTTTTCTTGAAACCCAATCAAATATTTCGGTATTTGAAATGATGTAGTGGATCAAGCTATTGAAAGCAGCAAAAGATTTTCAGGAAAAAAAATGTAAATAATTATTTCACTTTGTTGGATTTCTCTCTTCACTCCTGTTTACTTCGGTACAGCCAAAAAAGAAAAGAGAAGGAAATAAAGAAAAGAGGGGGGTGGGTGGAATCCAAGATAATGTTCAAATGGAGATTTTTGCACTGGATGAAAAACCCTTTAAAAATCAGCTGTGCTGTAGCCACTACTATGGGGGAAGTCTGAATAACAGGATAACCGAGTTTGAAGGGACCTTGGAGGTCTTCTAGTCCAACCCCCTGCCCAAGCAGGAGACCCCGTTTCATTTCAGACAAGCAGCTGCCCAATCTCTTCTTACAAACCTTCAGAGATGGAGCACCCACAACCTTGAAGGCAACTTTAGGATTTAGGGTTGATCGTTTCTAACTTCCAGTTTATCTTTGCATTTTTTCTTGCTTTTGTTTTTTTAAGCGGGTGTGTAAACATCCAACAAAACATACTGGATTAACATCTTCCCCGTGTTTATTTCAAAGAATGCTTCTGGGATGTACGGTAGGCGATTCCTAGAAGCATCTCAGAAATGAAGAGTTGTCCTAGGGAGCTGTGATTAAACCACGCCAACATTCCAGATGTTATTTTTAAATAAAATAAATCTGAGCAACAGCGCTTGACACAGTGTCAGGGGAGGACCAAGAAAATGGTAGGCGTGGCCTTCACAGTATTGGCCTCTTGACGCCCAATTCTTATTTTGCATTTCTTTAAACCCTTTGGGAGTATCTAAGCGATGTCCATTGAAGCAAACCAGGAGTGAAATGCTACCGGTTCGGCCCGGTTCGGCGGAATCGGTAGTGATGGCGGTGGGTGGTTCGGAGAACCAGTAGCGATGGCAGTGCGACGCTCCACCCACCCACCCAGTCGTTGTTACTTCCTGGTTTTAACCAGGAAGTAACCTGTTTTTTACCCTTTGCGCATGCGCAGAAAGGTTTGCGCATGCACATAGTGTCCGCGTGCACACTTTCAAACTGGTAGGGAAGGTAAGTAGATTTCACCCTTGAAGCAAACCCCCTGCTTACAATGTCTCTGTGCAGTAGGAATGTATCTGGAGAAGGAAGGATGGAGATGCAGAGTTTTTGTGGTGTTGTGGTTGTGTGGTAGATGAGGAGCTCCGGGTTCCAATCCTCCATCAGGCATGAAAGTCAGCTGACTGCCTTTGAGCCAGTCACGGTCTTACCGCCCTGATGTGGGAAGTTGAAAAACATGTACTTCGTCTTCAACTTACAACAGTTCGTTTACGGACTATTTGAAGTTACAACAGCACTGGAAAAAAAGTGACTTATGACCATTTTTCACACTTACAACCATCCTCATGGTCACGGGATCAAAATTCAGAGGCTGGGCAACTGGCATGGACTTATGACGGTTGCAGTGTCCCAGGGTCACGTGATCCCCTTTTTACGACCTTCGGACAAGCGAAATCAACGGGGAAGCCAGATTCATTTAACAACCATATCACTAATTTAAGAGCTGCAACGATTCACTTAACAACCATGGCCAGAAAGGTGGTAAAAGGGGGCAAAACTCACTTAACAAATGTTTCATTTAGCAACGGAAAGATCGGACTCAACTGTGGTCCTAAGTCAAGGACTACCCCATTATCCAATCCAAACTGGACCAGCGAGGTAGATGATGATCCATCAACCCTGGTGAAAAGGGCTCTATTCCCCAGTGGATGGATTCAGATTGTGGCATCTTAACAAATAAACTGTTTCAGAAATAAAAAGGGTATTACTGCAAGCAATTCCCTGGTCAATTATTTGATTTATGGTTATTTTAATAAGTGCGCAGACACATCGCCTTCCGCACGCACGCAGTGGAAAAAAAAAAACCCTGCAAATGTTGTACTTTAACTCAATTACAAAGACTTAAGATGTATACACAGGGAAGTGGGTGGCATTTTTTAAACTTATAATCCATTAAAAGCAAGTAATGAAGGGGAAGGATTTATGAGGTGTATAAAATTATACATTGAAGGGTATATGGCCATGGGAGGAGGGCAGGGTTTTTTTTTTTAATCACATAAGGTAGGCGATTAATTGCTTTTACCAATTCACGCACTACCCTATTCATTAACATAATAACCTCCTGAGAATGTGTCCTACGTGCTAATAATATTAATTGCATTTGGATTAATGAACAACATCCATGCTCGGTTCCCACGGGGAAACTATGATGTCCCTTATAGAGCCTGGCCACTGTTATCCCACAGACCCAGTTTGTTGAAGCAGACATGGGAAGTTGGAAATTTTGTTCTCATCCCTCTCTCCCTCGCCCTCCTTCCCTCCCTCCTTCCCTCCCTCCCTCCCTCCCTCTCTCTCTCTCTCTCTCCCCCCTCTCTCTTTTGAGGGGTGGATGGGTCAGAGAAACATTTAACAGCATTCTTGGAGTTTAAATTTCTATCTCATTGAACAGATGAAGCAACCAGGTACATTTGACCTGATGGGGAAAGGAAGAAGGATTAAACCCCAGCCATGCTACTTTTTAAGAGGGAAGGAAATTGTGAAATATATATATATATATTGAAATTCAGTAGCTTCCCAAAGAAATAGCAATAGCAATAGCACTTAGACTTATATACCGCTTCACAGTGCTTTACAGCCCTCTCTAAGTGGTTTACAGAGTCAGCATCTTGCCCCCCAACAATCTGGGTCCTCATTTTACCCACCTCGGAAGGATGGAAGGCTGAGTCAAGTTTGAGTCGATTGGGATGGAACTCCTGGCAGTGGGCAGAATCGGCCTGCAATACTGCATTCTAACCACTGCACCACCAAGGAAGGAAGGAAGGAAGGAAGGAAGGAAGGAAGGAAGGAAGGAAGGAAGGAAGGAAGGAAGGAAGGAAGGAAGGAAGGAAGGAAGGACTAGCAATAGCACAGACTTATATACTGCTTCACAATGCCCTCTATAAGCGGTTTACAGAGTCAGCATACTGCCCCCAACCATCTGGGTCCTCATTTTACCAACCACAGAAGGATGGAAGGCTGAGTCAACCTTGATCCATGGGATTTTCTCCAAAGAGGTTGGGTGGATTGCATAGCAGCTGTGTTCTTGCTTATGAAATTATTATTGCTCTTGTGAAGATGTCATGGCTTACATCGTTCCTTTCTTCCTTTCCTCCTTCCTCCAAAATATCTTTGACGTTTTTATACAGCATGCAGGACGACCAAAACCCATTTCACTCAGCTAGCACTATCATTAAAAAAATATTTCAGCCTTTAAACCTTTCTTCATTAAAACAACTTTCCACAACCTTTGGGAAGGGAGGGGAAACTCGTCCAACCTCAAACCACGTTAAAAGGCATCTCGTAAACATTTAATATGCCGTAGTAAAAGTTGCATGCCACCATACCGGAAGTGTGCTGACATATTTTATTGTCCCGAAAAAAAGAAGAAGAAAGATGCTGCTTGTTTGGATAAAAGCATTCAGCTCATGTCTACTGATGCGGTCAGTGTTAAATTTCTGAGCAAAGACACATGGATCTAGCCCAGTGATGGCTAACCTTTTTGTCGTCGCGTGCCAAAAGCAGGGAGAGCGTGGGGGGTCGCAGGTGCATCTGCCCACATCCATAATTCAATGCACCCTGCCCTCCCGCGCACGTGCACGTGACCCCCCCACACTTCCCCCCTGCTTTTGGCTTCCTTCCTTCCTTCCTTCCTTCCTTCCTTCCTTCCTTCCTTCCTTCCTTCCTTCCTTCCTTCCTTCCTTCCTTCCTGGCACAGTGGTTACAATGCAGTATTGCAGGTTGATTCTGCCTACTGCCAGAAGTTCGATCCAACTCAAACTTCACTCAGCCTTCCATCCTTCCGAGGTGGGTAAAATGAGGACCCAGATTGTTGGGGGCAATAGGCTGTCTCTGTACACCGCTTAGAGAGGGCTGTAAAGCACTGTGAAGCGGTATATAAGTCTAAGTGTGATTGCTATTGAATTATTCATCAAGCACCCCAGTCTTCTGCTCAAACGGTCCTGACAGCTGCCTCCAGCCATCTGCTAAAGAAGTCCTTAAGAACTTAATTTTTATATATATTAAAAAAAAAAAAAGGTAAGCTGGGTCAAGCGGAATGATAGGAGGAGATTGTAAATCCCCCTCTCAGCTGGGTCAAGCGGAATGATAGGAGGAGATTGTAAATCCCCCTCTCCCTACTTTACACTTAGCTGGTGCAATGACCTCTAATGACCTCTAGTCCTTGTTCCATCCTGCAGGTAGGTTCCTTGGCCCTCCAATCTCTCCCCCTCCCCCTTTTTCCTCTCCTTTTCCTTACAGAAAATAAATTAAAAAGGTGTGACCTTGCTCAGGGCTGACAGAGAAAATGAGGTACATCTTGTCGCCAGCCGAAGAGCCTATTTGAAACATGGTTTGTTCAATTTGAAAGGCTGCTGCACGGCTAAGATCTGGGACGCCGATAAAGGCCGCCGAATGAAAAGAGGAGAAACATTTCCAAGAGACCAAATTAAACGGCTAACACTGGAAACCTCAATTCAGTTACACAGTGCATGTTTTTTTTTTGTGCCCTGGCTTATCACGGGACTCATCAGCCACACCTTGTCCCTGCGCACCGAGGGACGCTCTCCCCACTCGGCACACAAAGGCCTGTCTTGTCAAAAGAATGATGGGAATCGTGCCCTGATAAGGATCGGAGGACACTCGGTTCCCCTTTTCTTCATGCGGCAGGTCACAGCACAAATTTAATAAGCCGCTTGGGCCCGAAACACTGTGCCAAAAGAGCCAAAAGTCACGGCAGCCCCTGATTTTGAGTGCTGGTCAAACTCAATATTTTGTGCGCTTTGCTCGCTATGCGTTATCTGCCCAACATCTCTCTCTCTCTCTCTCTCTCTGCCCCCATAAAATATCTCACATTTCTTTCCCAATTCTGAAACATTTTCAACTCGAGTCACTTCAAGACACTCTTAGTACTCGGAGAAGAAGCCTTCTTCTTTCTTGGGGTGGGTTGGTGGGGCTCTTGAAAAAGACCACAGCTGAGGCTGGGTACGTGGAAAGTCTCCCGTTCTTCTCCGTGTAACCTCACATTGCTGGTTTAAGGGTTAGATTGTTGAAAGAAGATTGTGACCTAGGAGTGCCAGCAAGGCTAACCTGAATGAACAAATGGTTTGAGTAAAATAATTTCCCAACTTTATTATGTATGGGAATAACTAAAGCCTGGGAGAGAGAGAGAGAGAGAGAGGGAGGGAGGGAGGGAGGGAGGGGGAGAGGGAGAGGAAGAGGGAGAGATAGATAGGTAGATAGATAGGTAGAGATAGGTAGAGATAGATAAAGAGAGAGAGAGAGAGAGATGAGAGAGAGAGAGAGAGAGAGAGAGAGAGAGAGAGAGAGAGAGAGAGAGAGAGAGAGAGAGAGATGATATATATATAGAGATATAGATAGATAGGTAAAGGTAACATCTGTGCTAGTCGTTCCCAACTCTAAGGGGCGGTGCTCATCTCCGTTTCAAAGCCAGAAGAGCCAGCGCTGTCCAAAGACGTCTCCGTGGTCATGTGGCCGGCATGATTCAACGCCAAAGGCGCACGGAACGCTGTTACCTTCCCACCAAAGGTGGTCCCTATTTTTCTACTTGCATTTTTTACGTGCTTTTGAACTGCTAGGTTGGCAGAAGTTGGGACAAGTAACAGGAGCTCACTCCATTACGCAGTGCTAGGGATTCGAACTGCTGAGCTGTCGACTTTTCTGATTGACAAGCTCAGCATCTTAGCCACTGATCCACTGCATCCCTTAGAGAGAGAGAGAGAGAGAGAGAGAGAGAGAGAGAGAGAGAGAGGGAGGGAGGGAGGGAGGGAGGGAGGGAGAAAGACAGACAGAGAGATAGACAGACAGACAGACAGACAGGCAGGCAGACAGACAGATAGGCAGACAGATAGATAACATAGATAGAGATAGTGACAAAGAGAGAAAGAGAGAGGGAGAGAGAGAGAGGAAGATTTATTTCAGTTGTTGGCATTTATTTCAAAATAAATACTAACAAGTCCTGATACAACTTTGCATATAATGATGGGATTCCGTCACCGAATGATTTAACTGCAGAGACATCGGCGGACACCCCCATCCACACCTTATCTTTCATGTTTATACCGATACACCCGTCTAGAAGGCTTATAATAAGGCTATTCTTCTAAGGAACTACATAGACTTCAAAGACAGCACTGGAAAGTTAAGGAACCTCAAAACTTCTTGAAGTGATTTTCAGTAAATGTGCTTATGACAACCATCTGAATCCATTCGTCTTAGATGCCTACATGCGGTTTTATTATTTTTATCTGAAAGGGAAGGCCAGCCTGGGTATTAACCAAAACAGTGAAATATTTGGATGAAGTCATAGACAATAAATAACCGGAATCAAAGGCAGAAGATGGCAGCAATAGCTCTCAGGGTGGTATCACTCCGTGATAAAGACGTTGGGAGGAATGTTTCAAGCTTGTTTGGATCAAGGCAACAGTGTGACTGTACTTGATGCGGGAAATCCCGACTCAGAATTTCTCGTTATAAATATTAAAGGTGATTTGGAGAATTGGATCACAGACTTGCTGTATATTGAGATAAAGATTATCTTAGAATAGAATAACAGAGTTGGAAGGGACCTTGGAGGTCTTCTAGTCCAACCCCCTGCTTAGGCAGGAAACCCTACGCCACTTCAGACAAATGGTCATCCAACATCTTAAAAACTTCCAGTGTTGGAGCATTCACAACTTCTGGAGGCAAGTTGTTCCACTGGTTAATTGTTCTCACTGTCAGGAAATTTCTACTTATTTCTAGGTTGCTTCTCTCCTTGATTAGTTTCCATCCGTTGCTTCTTGTCCTGCCCTCAGGTGCTTTGGAGAATAGCTTGACTCCCTCTTCTTTGTGGCAGCCCCTGAGACACTGCTATCATGTCTCCCCTAGTCCTTCTTCTTATTAAATTAGATATATTCAATTCCAGCAATCATTTTTTATATGTTTTAGCCTCCGGTCCCCTAATCCTCTTTGTTGCTCTTCTCTGCACTCTTTCTAGAGTCTCCAAATCTTTTTTACATCATGGCAACCAAAACTGGATGCAGTACTCCAAGTGTGGCCTTAGCAAGGTATTATAAAGTGGTATTAACACTTCACGTGATCTTGATTCTATCCCTCTGTGTATGCAGCCTAGAACTGTGTTGGCTTTTTTGGCAGCTGCTGCACACGGCTGGCTCATATTTAAGTGATTGTCTAACTAGGACTCCAAGATCCCTCTCACAGTTACTACTATTGAGCAAGGTACCACAGATACTGTACCTGTGCATTTTATTTAGTCAGTGACCAGTACTGCTAGTTGTGTAGCCCGAGCTTCTCTAACTTGGGTACAATCTAAATATGTGGACTTCAAGCTTCAGAAGAGGGGCACTGTTGAGAAATTAAGGAGATGAAGGTTTTATTTTTCCAAGAAGAGATTTTGCTTGTCGTCCAAGAAGCTTTGTCAGTTCTGGCAGGATGGTGGAGGAATTCGTTCTGACAGGATGGGTGGGGTTTGGAAGGATCCTATTTCTTTGCTAATATCTACTAAGACCAGATGACTGCAAAAAACATGATCCTTCCTAACCTCTCCACTTATTTTATCAGAACTAATCCCTCCATAGCCCCCATCCTCCTGCCGGAACCGATGAAGCTTCTTGGATGAGAAGCAAAATGTTTTCTTCCTCAAGGATAAAAAACAGTCCAGCTTCCTTTTGAAAAAACAACTACAATCAACACCATCCTTGATTAATGGTTTGAGTTCCTAAGGTTTCTTCTTCAGTGAGAGATCTCTCTCTCTCTCTCTCTCTGTGTATCTCTGTCTCTCTCTCTCTCTCTCTCTGTGTTTGTATGTGTGTGTAAAAGATGGAAAAGAACAAAAAGATTAAAGACCTGTAGACTAAAACATAAGAAGAACGGTTGCAGGAACTGGGTATGGCTAATCTAGAGAAAAGAAGGACTAGGGGTGACATGATTATAGTTTTCCAATATCTCACAATCTCCCACAAAGAAGAGGGGGTCAACCTATTCTCCAAAGCACCTGAGGGCAGGACAAGAAACAATGGATGGAAACTAATCAAGGAGAGAAGCAACCTAGAACTAAGGAGAAATTTCCTAACAGTGAGGACAATCAACCAGTGGAACAGTTTGCCTTCAGAAGTTGTGGGTGCTTCATCACTGGAGGTCTTTAAGAAGAGACTGGACCCCATGGCCAGCCATTTGTTTGTGTCATTTGAGTAGGGGGTTAGACTAGAAGACCTCCAAGATCCCTTCCAGCTCTATTCTGGTTGATTGAAAAGTAGAACGTCCTCAATCAGCAGTTGTGTAGATTGGGAGGGGAAATATATTCTGGCACCCTCTCATTGACTTTGAGATGATCCATTTAAAAACAGAATTATTACAGGCTAGCATAAAACCGAATAAAATGTTTTGCCTTTCTTTCTTATTTTAGAGTGTGAATTTTTGTACGCGTTTTTTTAAAAATAAATGGGGGAGGGAGGACTTTTCCAAAGCAGCATCTTATCCTGCACCAGAGATGGGGGCTGATTGGGAGGGAGGGGGGAGAGATAAAAGTATGCTAGCTGATCTGTGTGTAGCTGAAAGAGGAGAATCAGCCAGGAAGGTCAAACTGACCTCAAGATTCAGAAAACCAGACCCTTGAAATTCTAAACCGTACAAAGAACCGATGACTTCAAGGTACACAGATATGGGAGGATTAAGGTAAGTGTCCTACCTAAAAGCCTAAGAAAACAAAGATTAGTGGGGTTTTGTGTCCATGTGTATTTTTAAAGGGCTGAAGCAGAAAGGCAGGTTTAACTCACTATTTGCTTCAGAGAAAGGTGGGGGGGGCAAAGGACCCATTTAATCTCATATTTAAAAGGAAACATTGAATAATTAAGGAACAAGAAGGCTCTTTCCCTATTTTGTGGGCGATAGACTGTCACTATCGCGAAATTTTGTTGTTAGTTGCGAAGTCGTGTCCGATCCATCGCAACCTCATGGACAACATTAGCATCAATGGTTTATTCAACACAACTTAGAAAACTTCATCTCCAAAGTGGATGTAGTCCCTTTTCCAATGTCTAAAAGTACAGCTACTTTGCTAAAAACATTTGTGACATTACTTTTTCCCCTTGTTGTTAGTTGCGAAGTCGTGTCCGACCCATCGCAACCCCATGGACAACGTTCCTCCAAGCCTTCCTGTCCTCCACCATCCTCCAGAGACCATTTAAGCTCACACCAACTGCTTCGGTGACTCCATCCATCCACCTCGTTCTCTGTTGTCCCTTTCTTCTTTTGCCCTCAATCGTTCCCAGAATCAGGCTCTTCTCCAGGGAGTCCTTCCTTCTCATTAGGTCGCCAAAGTATTTGAGTTTCCTCTTCAGGATCTGGCCTTCTAAAGAGCAGTCATGGTTGATCTCCTCTAGGGCTGACCAGTTTGATCTCCTTGCAGTCCAAGGGACTCACAGGAATCTTCTCCAGCACCAGAGTTCAAAGGCCTCAATTCTTTGGCGCTCAGCCTTTCTTATGGTCCAACTTTCACAGCCATCCATTGCAACTGGGAAAACCATATACGCACTTTTGGTGGCAGGGCGATGTCTCTGCTTTTTAGTAAGCTGTCTATCTTTGCCATGGCTTTCCTCCCCAGGAGTAAGCATCTTTTAATTTCTTGACTGCAATATCCATCTGCGGTGATCTTGGAGACCAGGAAAATAAAATCTGTCACTACCTCCATTTCTTCCCCATCTATTTGCCAGGAATTGAGAGGATTGGATGCCGTGATCTTAGTTTTCTTAACGTTGAGTTTCAAGCCAACTTTTGCACTCTCCTTCTTCTCCCGCATCAACCCTACAAGTATTCTCTTCTATTGGTTATTCCAGTGTTTCAGAGTTAGGAAACCAGAATTTATTTATCAATGCAGATCTGGAAAAAAGTATCTTCCAATACAAGGTCACAACAATATGCCCAATCCCAACAAATCATAAGCTTTTACACTCTCCAAATTCCTTGTTGACTTGGAAACTTGAGACCAGCGGTGGGTTTCACATTTTGCTGCTACTGGTTCACCGCGCATCGGCACACTCACTTTGTGCGTGAGCGCACCTTCCACGCATACGCCTGGCTTTCCATGCATGCGCTTTGCTCGCACGCGCATCTTCCATGCATGTGCCCAGCCTCAAAACCATGCCTAAATAGGACGGCATAGAACCGGGGCAGGTGGGCGGGCCCACAACCTCCGCTACCGGTTCGCCTGAACTGGTACGAACTGGCTGAATATCACCTCTGCTTGAGACTGCTGATCATGTCTAGATTTGTCCTCAAATCACAGTTCTTTGCATCTCAGCTCCAATCTTCTCGTCCATTTTCAGTTAGGGGTGAGAAGAAATCCATTGTCTTCATGGTTTATGCAAACGTATCATTGGGCAGTTTCTGGAGCCGATACCCAATTTCGAATACAGATGTTGGGATCTGATGTTTTTCTGAATATTGTGAAGTGGGCTACAATGGAGATGGTATCTCATTTAATTTCTAGCTGGAATTTGTAGCGTGACACTCTATCCTGAATCTTTGCTTCATTACAGTTTGCATTTCTTTTGAATCATTAACTATGCTTCGCTGATCCTGATCCGTCCCACAAAACCATGGCCATGAAATGTCCAAGGTGCAAAAAAATCCCTTTTTCTTATTTATGAAAGCTTTTATCTTTGTCACCGTAGTTCAGCCTTACTTGTTGCATACAATTAAGCTTCTCAAACGCTAGCCTTGGTCTGTTCACATCTCATAGGCTGCAATTATGCTTTAACTGTTAAGAATAAGCTATCCCCCAGGAGCTAATTACAGAGGAAAGAAATCCCATCATCTCTCACACACATAGGAAACACACAAACAAATCCTTCAAACACAAAGTAAATGTTCAAGGGATTGATTTGGGAAGTTACAACAATCAGTTTGGTTAAGTTAATTATTAATCTGATTCCTGAACTAGTTGCATTAGATAATTATGACAACAAGAGCCACACGCGTTCATGGATATGTACTCATTCATGTCTTGAAAGCCAGAACTTTTTACTGATTATAATAAAGATCTAACAAACAAACTTTAATTAAAAGGAAATGGAAGTATGAAAACCGCATCAGATGACAGAGGGTGATAGATCATTACATTGCTAGAATTTCTAATCGACATTAACCTAGATGGCATCATACTCACTCTCTGTTGTACATCCCCAGACCTGGCACCTACACACATTGCAAGATAAAACCCCACAATGGAATCAAGGATTTTGGCTCTCCTCTTTTGTTGGCATCCAGGTATGAGGTCAGTCCATCTTTTCTTTTTAGAATAGAATAACAGAGTTGGAAGGGACCTTGGAGGTCTTCTAGTCCAACCCCCTGCTTAGGCAGGAAACCCTACACCACTTCAGTTGGATAACCTCTTCTTTAAAAACTTCCAGTGTTGGAACATTCACAACTTCTGGAGGCAAGTTGTTCCACCGATTAATTGTTCTCACTGTCAGGAAATTTCTCCTTAGTTCTAAGTTGCTTCTCTCCTTGATGAGTTTCCACCCATTGCTTGTTGTCCTGCCCTCAGGTGCTTTGGAGAATAGCTTAACTCCCTCTTCTTTGTGGCAGCCCCTGAGATATTGGAATACTGTTATCATGTCACCCCTAGTCCTTCTTTTAATTAATCTAGACATATTCCAGCAACCGTTCTTCATATGTTTTAGCTTCCAGTCCCCTAATCATCTCTGCTCTTCTCTGCACTCTTTCTAGAGTCTCCAGATCCAAAACTGGATGCAGTATTCCAAGTGTGGCCTTACCAAGGCATTATAAAGTGGCATTAACAGTTCATGTGATCTTGATTCTATCCCTCTGTTTATGCAGCCTAGAACTGTGTTGGCTTTTTTGGCAGTTGCTGCACACTGCTGGCTCATATTTAAATGGCTGTCCACTAGGACTCCTAGATCCCTCTCACAGTTACTACTATTGAGCAAGGTACCACATATACTGTACCTGTGCGTAGTACATCTCTATGTACTATGCAGGGCACCAACAATAGGAGAAGAATCAGGGTGTCTTGATCTCCAATTCATGACCTTCCTAGATTCATCTGATGGACCATCAGTTCAGGCACATGATGACACATGGAAGATGGGCTAGGTTTGATCCAGCAGGACTGTTCTCAAGGACTCATAAGTTAGGGATGCTCTTCATGGTATCAAACCAAAGCTTACCCAACCTTTATATTCAATATCATTTCCAGGATTAAGGCCAGGGATAAATCTGAGACCTTCTGGACATGATGTTTGCGTCACTGAGCAAATGATTCTTCCTTTAAAAAAAAATCCTAACACACTAAATTAAGCTTCTTCCTTAAACAAATTCATTTCTTAAAGTAAGTAAAATATCTAATGTTAGGGCAGAGCGTAGGTTGATTTAACCTTGGGAACTCTGATCATTAATAGATCTTGAGATGCCAGGAATATTTTTTCCCCCAATTAAATCTGCTTCTTCAGCTAAGAACTAAAGCTGAGAATGTCTACAAACCAAAGTGCGTCTTGTTCTTTACAAAAGAATCCAAAGATGCTTAGAATTTGAACAGAAAATTAAAAGTTATAACTGTTTATTCAGTTTAAAAAAAAACGCTATATCCGATACCTTGTCAGAGTTTACAATTTATAAAATTGTAGTCTCTGTTGTATGAGTGGGGAGGAAAAAATCCCCAAACCTGGATGTTTGGGCAAATGAACCATAGCGGTGTTTATATTTTACTTTATTCCTCCAGCTGTTTAATCAGAAATATGAATAGCAGCTCCAAAACAGAAACCTGACTCCCTCCCACCAATATCATCATTTGGGAAATTTAGTTATAGCTTCCAATTGTCAACCAATTACGGAATATTTTGCTCTCTCTCTCTCTCCCCCCCCTCTCTCTTTTGTAACGTTATGACTGAATAAGTGTTAGCAAATAATAAAAAGGCAATTACAGTTAAGGCTTTGCTCCTATTACTCCGTTCGTTTTATTCAAGGTTTAATTATTGCCAGCAGTCGAGACTTACTGTACCATGTAAGAGGCACCAGGGAAGAAGATGGGAACGGGGCTGGTGCATGCAAAATTGGAAATGTCACAACTACCTTCATCATCACGGTTGGACTTCTGAGATTAAAGAGAAAAGGGAGGGGGGGAGAAAAAGAAGAATGGTGGAGTAGAATCCCCTGAAAGCTCACCATGTGTATTTTGCAAATGCTTTTACTCCAAGCCGTTGACAAGCAGTTGAAGATGATCTCTCAAGGGGCAGTCAGAAGGGCATAATGTTTTTGTTCTTCCTTGTTATCAAAAAAAAAAAAAAGGAATATGATAATTAATGCTTTGGGGGGCTACACTTTTTGTCATGCCGTGCTGGGAAATCAAGAAGTTCTCTTATGAATAGAGAAGGGTCTTGAAATTTGTAGCGCTCAGCTTGGGAATGGAATATTTAGAAGACTCAGTCAGTCTTGTCTGAGGTGACCCTAAGGCAGGGGTGAAATGCTCCTGGATTGGACCAGATCGCCCAATCCGGTAGCGAAATTGACCGGTAGTTCGGCAATCCGGTGGCGATGACGGAGCAAAGCTCCGCCCACCCTCCCAGGAGTAATGTGTTTTTTACCTTCTGTGCATGCACAGAAGGTTTTGCCTTCTTACCGAACCGGTAAGGAAGGTAAGTAGATTTCACCCCTGCCCTAAGAATTTCCAAATTCTTTTCCTGGTTCAGGTTAAAGTACAAATTCTAAAGGTCAGATCTGGGGTGACATGAGAGCAGTGTTCCAATATTTGAAGGGTTGCAACAAAAAAAGAGGCAGCCAACCAATTCTCCAAAGCACCTGAAGGCAGAACAAGAAGCAACGGATGGAAACTAATCACGGAGAGAACCAACCTAGAACAGAGGTGAAATTTCCTGATAGAACAATTAACCAGTGTGGAATAACTTGCCTCCAGAAGCTGTGGGTGCTCCGACATTGGAGGTTTTTAAGAAGAGATTGGACAACAATTTGTCTGAAATCATATAGGGTTTCCTTCCTGAGCAGGAGGTTGGACTAGAAGGACTTCAAAGTGCCTTCCAATCCATTATTCTGACTACAATACTCAGAATTCTTAGTTGGCAGTACCAAAGAGAATTGTAGTTTGAGTGAGAAGTCAACTCAAGAAAGAAAGAAGAATTTGAGAAATGTTCTCCAACTTGCTACTCTGAACTCAAATCTATACATAAGGTACATCATGTTCTATCATAAAAGGTGTACCTCCACATTACATCACAACTCTGAGGTTCTCCAAGTTCCTCTACTATCTCTTCTTCTCATGGTGGATCAGCAACATCATAAATTATTATAAAACTCCAGTTGAGTTCACACAGGATGGGTACGTAACACCTTACACCTGAATGTCTGTGCTACCTGTAACCAGACCTCAAATGTAGAGACTAGAGGCTGTGAAAAGATTAAAATGGAGCAGGAAAAAAAAAGAATGCATTACCTGTTCTTTTCAACCAAGTACAGATAATCCAGAGTCACTTTGGACAATTCAGACTGCTTTTGCAGTTGTGTAAATCATCTTCCTGAATGGATTGTTAACTTTTTTTTTTAAAGATGTGTGTGTGAAAAGAATAGCATTTAAAAAAAGAAAAAAAAATGTGATTGCAAACAGACAGCATGGATGTATCATCCCATGGTACATTTTTAGCTGGCAATTATTCTTGGGCTTTGTGGTAAGTGGTTATTTCACAGTTTTGAGCGTTGACAAAACAAACTCTTTTGACTGATGGAATGCATTACTCATTAAACGCATACCAAATGCAAGCGTACTCTGACAAAATGTAGACATATTTGCCCAGAACTTTAACTAATGCTATAAACTTTGTTGGATGAGCAAAATAGAATGAATAGAGTCCCAGTGATGTATGCCTGCTAAACTAATTGCCTATTGAGCATAAATACTCATGTGTACATATATACATACATCCTAGATGCCTCTCAAAACTTTGCAATCAGTTGACAGGCTCATGTCAACGATCAAACACCCGTAACTATTAAATATATTGCTTGGTTTATTTCCACTGGATGTTTACCAACATTCAAATCTCAATGGTTTTTGCAAATCAAAAAGAGGGCTGTGAAAATATTTACAGACCCCTTGCATCCTGGACATAAACTGTTTCAACTCCTACCCTCAAAACGACGCTATAGAGCACTGCATACCAGAACAACTAGACACAAGGACAGTTTTTTCCCGAATGCCATCCCTCTGCTAAACAAATAATTCCCTCAACACTGTCAAACTATTCACTAAGTCTGCACTATTATTAATCTTCTCATCATTCCTATCGCCCATCTCCTCCCACTTATGACTGTATGACTGTAACTTTGGTACTTGTATCCTTACGATTTATATTGATATTGTTTCCTAGTTGCTTATTTGTACCCTATGGCTATCATTAAGTGTTGTACCTTATGATTCTTGATGAATGTATCTTTTCTTTTATGTACACTGAGAGCATATGCACCAAGGCAAATTCCCTGTGTATCCAATCATACTTGGCCAATAAAGAATTATTCTATTCTATTCTATTCTATTCTATTCTATTCTATTCTATTCTATTCTATTCTATTCTATTCTATTCTTTGGTGGAAGAAAGTCCTCTCTACAATGCATTGAGATATAACCAGGTTTTACTTTCATTAGATTCCTTACTTTTTAAAAAAAAAAAGTCACTTGATTTATTGAAAAATGTAGTATGATGTCAGGAAGAATTAATGTTTCCCACAGGCATACTAATAAGCTCCATGACTTAATGACTTGCTATCGTACACCAGTGGGACCCCCCCCCAAAAAATATTCCAAAGATAACATAATGTAGCACCCAAAGCAGCAGGAAGCTTCCAACATTCTTTTAGATGCTTTTCAGTGTTACTAATCTTCGAATTGCATGGAAAAACAGAAAGGAAATGGAATTATTTCAGCCTGGAAGGGCAACACGCTAAAAGACGACTCCATTCCAAATTTCTAATTTGTGCAGATGATTAATGTCGGTGAAAAAGGGATTGCAGCTGGCCGAGTCTACTGTGAATAAGGACAGGGAGGAAACTGTGGAGCTACTGTAGCCCAACAGAAGGGATGTTTTGAAAGCTGGGTTGACACTTTAACTATTTATTTATTTAGAAGATTTATATTGCCACCTACTTGCACCTGCAAGGCAGCTTACAGGACACAATATAAAAGAAACAAAATAATAAAAATAAAATAATAACCCCCCACTCCGGTGATAACACACATTCATACCAGCCATTTAATGGGCTCCATCCCACTCTGGGTTCTCCAGACCAGTGGTGGGTTGCTACAGTTTGCCCCGGTTTGGGCGAATTGGTAGCGGTGGCAGTGGGAGGCTCTGCCCACCTGCCCGGGCGTCTTTGTGCATGTGCAGAAGCATTGCACGCGCGTAAGCGCGCACCCACAAGTGAACCAGTAGCAATGAGATTTGAATCCCACTACTGCCCTAGGCCCGCTGGCAGAACCAGGGCCTACCGAAAGAGTGTTAGAGTGGGAGCCAGTCTAATTTCCAGAGGGATGATGTTCCAGAGGGAGGGAGCCACCACGGAGAAGGCCCTCCTTCTGGCTCTTGCAAGATGTATCTGCTTAGGGAATGGTACCCACAACATTCCTTGCCTTCCCGCTCTAGTGGGTTGGGGAGAAGTGACCAGCAAGAGACGGTCCCTCAGGTAATCTTATCACCACAAGTTCTCCTCTTATGCAATTAGGACCGGAACCTCTGTTGTTAAGTGAAGGAGCCGTTAAGGGAGTCTTGCTCTAATTTTATGACCATTTTTGTTACAGTTGTCAAGTGAATCATAAGCAGATCTAGCTTCTCCATTGACTTTGCTTGTTGAAAGTCAGGTGAGAGGGTCACAAATCATGATCGTGTGATCCCGGGATGTTGAAACCATCATAAATGCATGCTGGATGGCAAGCACTGGAATTTGGACCACATGGTCGCAGGAACGCTGCAATCGTCATAAATTCGAAGGCTGGTCATAAGTCACTTTTACCAGCACTGTCATAACATTGCATGCAGGGTGTTAAACCAATTCTAGAAATTAATAATCCATACATAAGATGTTAGCCTTTGATCTCCCTTCCATCCCTATGAGTCTAGAACTTTAGGTTGATGATAGTCAACATAGATCTTTCTGAATGAGGCCAGAAAACTGATTTAACAGTAAAGCAGCATTTTTAACCATCCTTAGAATGGAATATAAGGAATCCTGGGAAATCATTACTTTCTGATGAGGTTAAAGACTCAGAGTAAGTTCTACTCTGCTCTCCAACCAAACAACTAGAAATTTCCATTCTGAAACACTCTTAATTCTAGAGGCTGTAATTGCCTGAGATTGGGAGATGGCCAAGACATAACGTTGGATGGTGCTGGAGAAGTTAAAATATTTAAGCTGTTAATAGTACATTTTTTCTCCTTCCCCTAACCCCAAATGGGAACAATGTGCATCTCTGTTGCTTGGAAGGTTGTTACAAAAATTCAGGGGTCTTGAAGGTTGACACAAAGAGGGTTGGGGCACATCTGTGGGGCCCAAATTAACCATCTCTGCTTTGATCTGTAAAAATTCAAGATCAAAGGCTTGTTCATGTAGCATTCCACTTAGGACACTGCTCAGTTAGATTCTTCAGAAAGCCAAGAAGTACAGAACAATAATCTCTACCAATACCATTTCCCAGAAACCTGGAATGAGAGTAATCCTGATTTTAATACTCTGAAATTACCAGATAGAAATCAGGAAATGCTAGACCCTGGAGAATCAATTGATACAGTCTTTTTTTTTTTCAGCTAAGGTGCAGGTAAAATTCTTGACTCAGAACCATTCGTTCAGGGTTGAAATGACTGGTCATTGGTGCTCTCTGAGCTTGGTTGTTTTTTTTGTAGATGTTTCAACACCCACTAGGTAACATCAGCAGTGCTAGTGAAGAGTGGGGTTTGCAGAGAGGAGGAAGGGGGTGGAGGTAGAGGACTATGAGGTCCTTGGTGCTCTCTGAACTTGATTTTCTTGTACAAGCTTCACTACCCAAACTAGGTAATCAGTGCTATAAGGGAGTATCTGCTAGGTTACCCAGTTAGGATCATCGTGCTAGCACTGATGAAGTTACCTAGTTGGGTAATGAAACTTCAAGCTCAGGAACTACTAAGGACCCCTCCAAAAATATGCCTGTTGAGATGAAGGTCATCCAAAGAGTTAATCTCACAATCCATATACCTTCTCACCTTCAACTGCCCAAGGCTCGTGTTCTGAAATTGCCCAAATAACTTTAGTAAAATCAGATTCTTCAGTTCAATCTTTTCTCTACATCGGTTTCTCTTTGATCAGCCTTTTTTTTCCCCCCTCTCAGAACAGGCCAAGATTCACACAAATCCTTTCCTGCTGGAAGCATATCCTGCTTCAGAGAATAAGGGGAAGCATTGTTTCCTTTTTATGAAAGACGATGGCGTATCTTTAAGCTATGACTCCTAACCACGCTGCATGCAGGGTGTTAAACCAATGCTAGAAAAACCAATATTCCATACATAAGAGGTTAACCTTTGATCTAGACACATCGCTGTAAATAAGCAAGCCTGTTTGCGGCAGCTCTTTGATCATCAAAATTGGAAACATTTGGAGAAACAGAACTCAATGCGCGAGGTGCTCCAGAATCGAAGAATGTCCTCGCAGATCAAAAGGGATACATTTGCACACAAACCAGAACCAATACGAATCAGAAATGCACGGCCATCTGGAACATTATAACCCATGCTCCTGCATGACAGAAGAAGGATAATCAGGCGGAGGGTACATTTAAAAGGTCTTCATTTTGATTTTTTAATAGGCTGCTTTATTATTATTATCATCATTATTTTTTTAAAAAAATGATCTGGGCAGTTTTAGTTTACAGCAGAAAAAAAAATGGCTGTGAAAAATGCAAACCTGCCATAAAAATCCAGGCAGATAAATCTGTGTAACAAAATGACACCCAAGTCAGATCTAAAACAGGGAAGTTGAAGAGAATGAACAAATGAACAAACAAGTCAACACAGCTACACAACGTTTGAGTTTTATTTTATTATTTTAGGGAGTTGAGTTGCCCGAAAGACATTAAAATGAGTTCTAATTTGCCCTTCAATAATCGCTCTGTTCAAAAAAGGGACCTTACGATCCAGCCAGGAGTGCATAAATGAATAAATCCCAAACTGTTTAGAAATTGCTGTATATAGAAAATGGAGGGGCTGTTCTTTTACATTGCACAGAGCTGGAATTGTGGAAGAGTACAATGGGTGTGTACTTCCACCTTTGCCCATGTGTGCACACAAGCACTGCGAGGGAAGACCACCTGGTGAGACCTTTGTAGTATGTGCCAAGTTACCATCTTTTAAAAATAAAGGACAGCGTGGTGAGATTATAATCTAGATGGAGCAGATGTGAACCTCTCCAGCAAATGAGCGGCAGAAAAATGGGGCATTGTAGCCTTTTCAAAGTAAGTCTCATCCAGATGTGTTAGGATCTTCCTTCCTAGGCATCCTATTCCTTTGTTGTATTGGTGGTATTGTCTTACGTAAATTTAACAACGAGGTTCAAAATAGCATCATTAGATTGTCCCCTTGAATTTAACACCTGGGCAACCAATCAAATAGCCTCTTAGCTAAACTATATTGGTGTCTTCCTAGTTCAGTTATAATCCTGGTTTACACATTTGCATTTATGCATGTAAATTAATACGTAAAAATTCTCTGCCAAGCTTTGGCTGCTGCACAAAGAAAACCAGCACATCTGGGAGGGTACAAGCTCCCACTCGGACCACATGAAAACATGAAGATCTTCCTTGTTATCCATATCCCAAACAGAATGGTAAAATATATCCATGGGATGCTAAGGGTCATTGGGGATTTGGAATTCCGGCTTCATCCAGTTTTAAAATGTTTTCCCACCCACAAAAGGATTCAAGGCACAAAGGAAAATAATTGTTTTGGTTTTGTGCATGTGTTTTAAGAGGAAGAGAAAAGAGGGGGTGGTTATTTCTTCTAGGAATCTAACGCAAAGATTCTTGTTCTTTATTCAAAAAAAAAAAAAAGCACTGATATAAAAAAAGGGCACAAAAGAGATCATAGTTTAGAATATCTGTGGGAATTCTCAAGGAGAAGCTTCCTTCATCCAAAGCTGCTTGATCTATGCAATCTTTGGAAAATTCTGCACGGCGTTCGTTTCTCTTCCCATTTGAGCTCTTGGGGTGAAGCCAATGGGGAGATTCCAATCATCTTCAGGAGATGTTAACTGGCTTTAATGAAGGAAAGGTCCTTGAATGTCAATATCCATCAGTGATGGCAAGGAGCAGGAGGCTGACGTCTATGGAGATTCTTAATCGTCCAGGCCACGGTTGTCCCAAAAGTGCTTTTTCAAAAGGCAACTGGACTTTGTTTTTCTTTGGAGACACTTCCCTTCTTATTCTTCAGTTCTGAAGAAGCTTGTTGGATGAGAAGCAAAGCATCAAAAACAAAATCCAGTTGCCCTTTGAAAAAGCACCTTTGGGAGCAGGAGGTAGGCCTCAAAAACACTGCTTCTTTTTGAGGTGAATGTTTTGATATCTTCCTTCATCCAAGCAAATTTTGTGTTCTCCATTAAGAGAATTCCACTAACTTATTTGTGAGAGCCCCCAAAATACGGACCAGTCTTATATGGATTCAGCTTTGTTGAATGGCCTCAGATAATTCTGGCCATCTCAAATAGTAGCGCTACTTCATACTGGCCAAAGTTCATTCAAGATACTGAATAGTCTCCATCGAAAAACAAAATGGCAGCCCATTCAATTTGAACTGGATGGAGAGATGAATCGTTCTTTGATTGTGAAGGTAGACAACTTTGTCCATTGCTCTGAAGATAGAATGCCCATCACGTAGCTCTGTCTCAGTAATCTGATGCCAGTTTTCTCAATTAGTTTATCTCTAAATTTGGGGCTATGGGAACTAAAATAACTCCTCAAAACCCCTTCCCATAAAGACAGGATTGATATTCTCTCAACGGACAGCCCTCACCTATGGTTATAACAGCCATATGTCCCTTATTATAAAAGAAGGCCCTTTATTTCAGAAAGTTGCCCTTTAGAATTATTTGATTCTGTTATTTATTTTCATGGTTTTGGCTCTTGAATTTTTCTTTGTAAAGCAAAGTTATAAACGTAAACAATTTTTTTTAAAAAAAAATCCTTATGATCCTCTTTTGGTGTTGCCCCCTTTATTCAAGTCTGTCCTTTTATTTTTATTTTTTCCAAGAAAATATGGTCATTGTGCTTATGACTCATCAGGAAATCATTGAAAAGGAATCTTTATGAGCTTTGAAACTCCTCTCTGGAGTTTTATTTGAACTGGACTTGGCAGACTAAGTCATTCCTCATGCAGCCCTTCAAATCAATTTAAAAAAAAAAATTTGGATTATTTTCAAGTTCCCAGTTTCAAACCCTTTCAGATCCCAGCAGGCTTCTGGTGGCATCACCGGGAGATTCAGTCTCACTTTTTCTGCCCACAGAAATTTTCATCTTTAGCACCTCGCCGTATCCTAGAAATCATAGGAATTACTTTTAAATCTGTCCTTTGAGATTTCTTTCGTTACCAAAAAAAAAAAAGAGAAGAAGATGAATTCTATTTTTATATCTAATCTTCATGACGATTTCAAAGACATTTTTTCCTGCAATGTTTTCGAGTTTATTTTATTGTTTGCATATTGAGAGGGTGCCGTTGTCATTTATTTATAGTTTTGTTATTGTTATGTAGGCATCCATCACTCCTCCATGCTATTCAGTGTTTCTTCATCAAAAAATGAATCCTGGAAGGACTTTTTTGTAAAGCAGGGGAGTCAAACTGGATTTCTTTGAGGGCCAGATCAGCATTGTAGTTATCCTCCGTGGGCTGGCCGGGGTGGGGCGGTACGAAGATGGGACAGGCGCCTCCTGCAGCACCCTGAGGCCAAAATGGGGCACGAGTGGCCCATGCATGGCTCCCCATGCCCCGTTTTGGTTGCCAGAGGCACTGTGGGTTGGTCCTTTGCTATTTCCAGGGTGGGCCCACTAGCCAGATTTAAGTACCTCACAGGCCGCATCTGGCCCACGGGCCTTGAGTTTGACACCACTGTTGTAAAGCCTCCCTTAAAGATTAATACTGTAAGAAACCTGGCAAACTATCCATCACTTAAGGGATGATGATGTAACGAAAGACTGCACCTCCTAACATATTTCTCTGCTCCCTATGTAACTAAAATATGCACGAATACATCATACACACAAACAAAGAATTTCACCATTTTGTTTTATTTATCATCTAAGGGAGAAATACCAAAAGGGTTTCCCCTCCATCAAGTTGAAAGAATTTGGAAAACATAATGTGGAAGAAATCTTTGGCATAGAGGTACTTGGTCTAGTCGTTGAGGCACCAGGTTTGAAATCAGGAGATTGTGACTTCTAGTCCTGCGTTAGGCATGAAAGTCATTTGGGTGTCTTTGGGCCAATCACCAGGAGACAGTGAGTTCTAGTCCCGCCTTATGTCGGAAAGCCAGCTGGGTGACTTTGGGCCAATCACCAGGTGACAGTGAGTTCTAGTCCCACCTTAGCCATGAAAGCCAACTGGGTGAGTTTGGGTCAATCACCTGGAGACTGGGAGTTCTAGTCTTTCCTTAAACGTGAAAATCAGTTTTGTGACTTTGGGCCAATCACCAAAAGATGGTGAGTTCTAGTTCCACCTTAGCTGTGAAAGCCAAGTGAGTGACCTTGAGCCAGTCCCTCTATCTCAGCTCAACCCCCCTCACAGGGTTGTTGGGAGGAAAATAGGAAGAGGAAGATATATTGGATATGTTTTCCACCTTGGCTTATTTGTAATTCTTATTTGGGATATAAACAAGCAAAGAAATAAAAATAGAACTCTGCCTAGCAATTTTGTGTTGACGTCTGAAAAGCCAATGTCTCAATTCATGTCCCGGCTTTCTTGCTGTCCTACGTCTTCTCCATCTCAGCCATAGGAGATGAATCCCAGAAGGTGTGACAGCCCTTCTCACAAGCAGCCCTTCTCAGTTCTTCCCCCATCCCCGCCGCCCCAATCTGTATACTATTGAACAGAACATAACAGAATAACAGAGTTGGAAGGGACCTTGGAGGTCTTCTAGTCCAACCCCCTACTTAGGCAGGAAATCCTACACCACTTCAGACAAATGGTTATCCAACATCTTCTTAAAAACTTCCAGTGTTGGAGCATTCACAACTTCTGGAGGAAAGTTGTTCCACTGATTAATTGTTCTCACTGTCAGGAAAATTCTCCTTAGTTCTAAGTTGCTTCCTTCATTGATTAGTTTCTACCCGTTGCTTCTTGTCCTGCCCTCTGGTGCTTTGGAGAAGAGGTTGGAAGCTTCAGTGTTGCCACAATGGTGCTGAGGGATAGAGAGGGGAGAAATAGAGATAGCTGGGGTTTTGTAGCCAAAACAAAACAGTTTCCCCCTGAGAACCAAGGACATTCCCACAGGTGGCTGAAGAGAGGAGGAGGGAAGTTTCCAAGCAACCGGACAGCACTTTGATTGGACCATGTGACTGGTTGTTTGGGGAAAGAGGGGAAGAAAACTTGTACTTTTAATTAGGTGGAAACCGTGGGAACCTTTAAAGTAAAGTTTTCACCAGTCTGTGCCAATATGATATATTCAATAAACCTGTTCTTTGAGGAACCTACTTGCTTTGGAGTTCTGTTTGCTATGGATGTATTACTTGGAACCCTGGCACAGTTTGCTACGGTTGGGTGCAAATGCATTTTTGGAAGACCTAAAAGGCCTGGCTGATGATAGACCCCCCCTGGAGAAGATCTGTTTATGTGTTTGCTAAGAGTTGAAAGCAACCTGATGCCCATAATCATCAGCCAGATATAAGTGGATTTGTCCCCTGTGAAAATGGTTGACCATGATGTGGATGTTTCTTTCCACACTTGAGACTGGACATACGGAGGTATAAATTGCCCTCCACTGTGGTTCATGTAGTCCAATGTTCTCTATTGTGCTAGACAACTGATCTTTAGGGTTTCGAGAATAATCTCCTCTCCTTTTGATTACTGCTACCAGAATGAAGATAAGCATCTTCCGTATTCAATTGTTGCCTTCTACAGCTTTTCCCCAAAACCAGCCAGGAGAAACCTTCTATTAGAAAATTACTGTTGGGTCTCCTTAATCCATCTGACACAAAGATTGCTACAGCAGCTGAAAAAAAGATGGGAGCAAGGCTTTTTCAAGTATTCCTCCTGCTCTCTCTCCCTCCCTCCCTCCCTCCCTCCCAATCTTTCTCCCTCTCTGTCTCTCTCTGTCTCCCGGTCTGTCTCTCTGTCTCTGTCTCTCTTTCTCCCATTCTGTCTGTCTCTCTGTCTCTGTCTCTGTCTCTGTCTCTGTCTCTGTCTCTGTCTCTGTCTCTGTCTGTCTGTCTGTCTGTCTGTCTGTCTGTCTGTCTCTCTCTCTCTCTCTCTCTCTCTCTCTCTCTCTCTCTGTATGTGTGTGTGTCTTCCTCTCCCTCCCTCCCTCCCTCCCTCTCTCTCTCTCTCTCTCTCTCTCTGTGTGTGTGTGTATGTGTGTGTGTCTTCCTCTCCCTCTCTCTCTTTCTCTCTCCAGCTGCTTGACATGCTCCTGAAATGCTCAATGTGACTGATAGATCTTCAAAGCCATGACCTGTCACAAATTATGTTTCAGAGTGTTTTACTCCAACAGGTTCAAGCATAATCAGAAGAGAAATGTTATTCCAACTCAAAAGCTTGAACCGGCTCTTGGATAACAGTGTCAAAATGAGAAGGGCTCCAGAGGCAGGGCAGGAAGATCAGGCACGGTGTGAGACGCTGTGATAGAAACTTGCATTGAGTCAAGAAATATGGGGGAGGGGGGAAGCCTGCAAAAAAAAAAAAGAAAGAAAAGAAAGAAGAAGAATTCCTGCTTGTAGGAAAAGTGTAACTAGAGGGCAACACAGTAGGAAGTGATGAATAAAGACTCTACTCTACTCTACTCCTATTCTATTCTATTCTATTCTATTCTATTCTATTCTATTCTATTCTATTCTATTCTATTCTATTCTATTCTATTCTATTCTAAATCCAAAAACCGGTTTCCTAAGGCCTAAAAAAAAAATAAAGGAGGGAAGAAGAAGCCCAACGCAAAAGTGTTCAGGTGGTCTCCTAGCCCCACCAATAAAGTAAAATAAAATACTGAGCATCAAATAGAAGTGACTTTTTTGCCTTGCGATGTTGACACAGGATTGTCATTCCAGTGTTTTCAGCACATCTCATTCTCTCAAAGCAATCACTCAGCAAGTTTTGGGATCCTACCGGGAACTCCTGATGGGCGTGGAGGATGCCTTCCAGAGAGGAAAACATGTGTAAAATCTGTTCGCCATCTGTGTTGGTCCTGCTGTCAACATTGAGGTAGACATCCAAATCCCTGTTCGCGCTTACCTGCTTCAAGTGTCTAAGATGGCATTCTTCTCTTTTTAAGGGATAGCTTGTTTTTCTTCCTGTAACCCCGAGTGTTTCACTTGACATTCGGAGACGAAGTTGGTAATTCCAATATCGCTACAGGCGATTTTCTAAAACTAGCTAATAACACCACTTTTTTTTAGAGTAGTACCATAAAATTATATATCAATGGAAAGATCATTTAATCAAGAATGTCATGCAATAACTTTTATGAAGTTACAGGATAAAGAAGAAAAGTGAAGCACGTAGAAAAAATGAGATATAGAAAAATTATCACCATAGAAAAAATGAGATATACAAAAATGATCACCATGTCAGTTAATACTTTGTTGGGTAACCTTTAGCATGAATGACGGCCTTACAATGTCTTCCCATGGAGTGAACCAAGTCTTTGAGTTCTGCAGCTGTTATCATGTGAAATCAAGATTGAAGGATTGCTTCGCTTACTGGGTTTTATTGCTGGGTTGCTTCTGACTAACAAGTTTCTTTAGTCAGCTCCATAGATTTTCAATTGGGTTAAGGTCTCAGCTATTCCCAGGCCATTCCAGCAATGGAATAGGATTATCTTGAAACTCCAAAAAAAAAAAAAAAAAAAAAAAAAAAGAAAAGAAAAGTGGTGTTACTAGCCATCAAATCTCAAAAATGCACTTTTCCTAAAAGGCTTCCACAATTTGGGCCACTACTGTACCTGTACAGTCTTCTTTTTAATGAATTCCATTTGTGTTGGTTCTCGCACAAGTATTTTCTCTTGTGCTGAAGACGTCAGGCTGTCCTAACACCTTTGCTGTTTCATAGCAGATGGCTTGGCTCATAACCTGGAGAAGACGCAGAACTTTCTTCATCTTCGAATGTTTTCAGCACCGTCCCTTCGAGTCTTCAAAGCGATGAGTGGAATTTAAAAGTTTGATTTGAAGAAACATGTGGAGAAACCATCAGGATTACCTGGGGACAATTCAAAAGAAAACTAAGCGGGATCCATCATAACACGAATATTGGGTTGTCATCAAGAGGAGCTATCTGGAATTCTGGAATTCAGGTTTGTTGGCGTCTTAAGTTTATTTCTGGTCAACCGCTTCGTTGCTCACCTTTTGACCTTCACTATTTCTACGCCTAGCTACTGGCTTGTGAAATCTAGCAGGGAGGGGATATCAGTCTGGATTTGGGGAACTTTAAATGCTCCATTAAAAGAGGGAGCAATCCAGGAGTGAAATCCAGCAGGTTCTGACAGGTTCTGGAGAACCAGTAGCGGAAATTTTGAGTAGTTCGGAGAACCGGCAAATACCACCTCTGGCTGGCCCCAGAGTGGGGTGGGAATTGAGATTTGCAATATTTTTCCCCCAGTAGTGGCGAGGGAATTGGGATTTTGTAGTACGCAAAATCTGCCATGCCCACCAAGCCACACCACGACCACCAAGCTATGCCCACAGAACCAGTAGTAAAAAAAAATCAATTCCACCACTGGAATGATCCCACAAGGCTTCTTTACATAGAACACACATACATTAACAGAGTTGGGAGGGACTTTGGAGGTCTTCTAGTCCAATCCCATGCAGGAGACTCTATACCATTTCAGACATGTGGCTGTCCAGTATCTTCTTAAAAGCTTCTGGTGTTGAAGCATCTACAACTTATGAAGGCAATCCATTCCACTGGTTGATTGTTCTCACTGTTCGAAAATTTCTCCTTAGTTCTAAGTTGCTTCTCTCCTTGATTAATTTCCATCCGTTGCTTCTTGTCCTGCCCTCAGGTGCTTTGGAGAATAGCTTGACTCCCACTTCTTTGTGGCAGCCCCTCAAATATTGGAACACTTCTATCAGTGTGAATTCTTCTTTTCACTAGACTAGACATACCCAATTCCTGCAACCATTCTTCAGATGTTTTAGCCTATACCCCCCCCCTTACAATTTTTCTTGCCGAAATCTAAAGTGGCCCTGGAAGGTGATTAATATTGCTTTTCTCAATCATCATGGAAATAAAAATTGGGGGAGTGGGGAATCATCATTTCTCAAAGATCATCAGAAAAGTGAGTTCCAGCTGACTACAAACATTCTTTCTTTAAAAGAATCTGATGCCTGGCCTCAAAATTAAAAAGAAAATGTATATCTCTGTGTGTGTGTGATTGTGTGTTTAAATAAATAGATATATGACTCGAGTAAAGTATACAGTCATATCACCACCCTGGGAAACAGGATGCTGAACACACAAAAAAGTGACTGGTCCTTATCAAACCTTCCTGTAGCATTCTTTTCAAAGACGACACAAGTACAACTTTTACTTACTACCCAGCACAAGTCAATAAATCTCAAGGATGATTTTATAAGAAGAGTTCAAAAGAGGGGGGGAGGGGGATCGAAAGAAATGACCAAAAGATAAAAAGTGGAGAGGGTTAATGGTATCTTCAGAAGAGAGAGAGAGAGAGAGAAAGAAAGAAAGAAAGAAAGAAAGAAAGGAAGGAAGGAAGGAAGGAAGGAAGGAAGGAAGGAAGGAAAGAAAGAAAGGAGGGAGGGAGGGAGGGAGGGAGGGAGGGAGGGAGGGGAGACAGAGAGAGAGAAAGAAAGAAAGAAAGAAAGAAAGAAAGAAAGAAAGAAGGGAGGGAGGGAGGGAGGGAGGGAGGGGAGACAGAGAGAAAGAAAGAAAGAAAGAAAGAAAGAAAGAAAGAAAGAAAGAAAGAAAGAAGGGAGGGAGGGAGGGAGGGAGGGAGGGGAGACAGAGAGAAAGAAAGAAAGAAAGAAAGAAAGAAAGAAAGAAAGAAAGAAAGAAAGAAAGAAAGAAAGAAAGGAGGGAGGGAGGGAGGGAGGGAGGGAGGGAGGGAGGAGAGACAGAGAGAGAGAGAGAGAGAGAGAGAAGAGAAGTGATTGAGTGAATTAGAACAGGTTTTTTTTTAAAAAAAAGATAGGTGCTACCTGAGCTGAAAAGACAATTAAGATAATGTATTAATTTTTATGGCGTCTGGCAGTAATATTTTCATCCTGTTAATTACACCACAGACAGAAAAAGTATATAATATGATAGCTCCATGCTGAGAAGACATGCTTGCTGCTTAGTTAAGTGACAGCATTTATCCTATAATTAGCTTGGTGGAATGCAATGCTGCATTGCAAGCCTCAGAGTGTGGGAGATACCAGCTCTGCACAACCAGCCCAAGGTGGAAATGATCAACTCTCAGGATTGATCTTTTTGGACAAGGAGAGGATGCTTCCTTGTGAATTTCTACATATGGGAGCACATCTATACCTGGGTTAAAAATGGCATTGAAATAATGACCCAATGTCCCAGGCGAAGTCTATCCCAGCAGAAGACCAATCTAGAACAAATGGATACATTTGGCCCAGCTAACAAATACAGCTGGAGAGAGCCAGTTTGGTAGCAGGGATGAAGACACCAGGTGTCTAAGAGACCTGGAGACCATGAGTTCTACACCATCACCCCCAGACACAAAACCAGCTACTTGATCTTGAGCCAGTCACTCTTCCTCAGACCTAGGATACAAGCAATAATAATCCATTTCTGAAATCTTGCCAAGACCACTCTAGGACTTGTCCAGGCAGTTGAGAGAAGCTAACGCTGTTCTGAAGGCACCAAAAACAAGAGGAAAAAAGTGAAAGAATAGGTCAAATTGATGTATGTGTCACAACCCCAGAGCTGCTTTTAATGGCACATATTTGTGTTGTTCCGTCTCTTATTCTAGAACAGTGTTTCTCAACCTTGGACACCTGAAGATGCGTGGACTTCAACTCCCAGAATCCCCCAACCAGCAGAGCTTCAATCGCGCACGCTCTTCTGCGCATGCGCAGAAGCATTTTGATGACGGTGGGGTTGGTGGGCGGAGCCTCCCGCCGGTTTTACTACCGGTTCTATAGAACCGGTGTGAACCGGGGGCAACCCACCGCTGCCCCAAAGGTGCTTTTTCAAAAGGCAACTGGACTTTCTTTGTTTTTCCTGAAGATGTTTTGCTTTTCATCCAAGAAGCTTCTTCAGTTCTGACCAGAGGTGGTATTCAGCCAGTTCCCACCAGTTCGCCCAAACCGGTAGCAGAAATTGTGGGTGGGCCTGTCCACTCGCCCCAACCCTATGCCATCCTATTCATGTTTTTGAGGCCGGGTGCATGCATGGAAGGCAGGCTCATGCACGAGCCAGGGATGCACGATCACAAAGCGTGTGTGTGTGCATGCGGTGAACCGGTAGTAACATAATGTGAGAGCTGGTTCTGACTGAATGGTGGAGAATGGAAGGATTTATATGACCCGGATGACTGAGAATCTCTATAGACATAAGCCCAGGTTGTTTTCCCCTGTTACAGATAGACAGACAGATTCATACGAAAAACGAAAGGTACAGTTGTAACCACAAAATTCTCATGGAATTTTACTGGTATTAACATTTCAAAGCCACCCTTTCAAACAACTGCCAAGTTAAATTAAGCTTTCCCAATAATACTCATTATCTCTTTCTTCTCTCTCTCATGTATAGCTACAAACACAAATGACATACAAGAATTAGATTGCTAGAATTTAATTGGCGCCGTTTGTGAATTTCCTTTAAAGAAACAGTCGCAAGGCAGTTGAGCTGAGAGGGCATATCCTAAATGGGCAAACATAACTGTAATGAAATTTTTAAAGGAATCCACCGCGTTGTTGTCTCCCAGTTGAAACGAGCAACGTTTTGTCTTTGGCAGAGAAATTAATGGAGGGTTCCACTTTAATAGCGACTACCAGCAGCTCATATTCTGCTTATTTGGTTACAAACAACGGTTCCTGAAAAATACAGCCCGCTAAATAAAATAGGAATATCAGGAAGCAGTTTTACTAGGGTTGGAAATGATCAGGACTTGTTTAGCAAAGGGAAGGGAGGATGGAGTAAATACCAGCGAAGGAGGAGGCAAATAATCAAATCAGATTCAGAAATTGATTAAAGAATAACAGAAGAATTGGGAGGGACCTGGGAGGTCTTCTAATCCAACCGCCCTGCTCGGGCAGGAAACCCTATATCCATGATGGTGAACCTATGTCACATGTGCCACAGGTGGCATGCGGAGCCATATCTGTGGGCATGTGAGCCGTTGCCCTAGCTCAGCTCCAGCACGCGCAAGTTGATTTTCAGCTGGCCCCGCCCACGCCACCCCTCTCCTCTCAGGATTCTTCACATGGCCTGTTTTGGATGCCAGATAAGTACAGGGCTCGCACTGAGGCTCTGGGAGGGTGTTTTCAGCCTCCGGAGGGCCTCAAGGTGGGGGGTAGGCTGTTTTCACTCTCCCCAGGCTCCAAGAAAGCCTCTGGAGCCTGGGGAGGGTGAAAAATGGGCCTTCCAGGTCCACCAAAAGTTGGGAAACAAGCTATTTCTGGCCTCTAGAGGGCCTCTGGGGGGGAGGGTTTCCTTGCACAAGCACGAAGCCGAAAACACCAGCCTGAAGATGACGAATGGGACCTCGTCGAAACATCACCAAGATACTCTCAATCTTACACGGGAAAAGACCCGAATACACCAAAACTTGCATACCTCTACCCGTGAAAATCTACGAAAACAAATATCTTACCTCTACGGGGAGGAAACCTTCCTGCTGACCAGGACCTATGAGAAACTCGAAGTCCGAAGAGCTACCATCTTATGTGACCTCACATTCCTACACACAAGCACGAAGCCGAAGACACCAGCCTGAAGAAGACGAGTGGGACCTCGTCGAAACGTCGCCAAGATACTCTCAATCTTACACGGGAAAAGACCTGAATACACCAAAACTTGCGCATATAATATATATATATATCCCTTTAAGTCTGATATTTGAGAAATTCAATTTTCCATATTTAGAACGTGAAAGGAGAAAATTCTTTCATGCACAATTTGCAGGTTTCATCCCTGAGGGGGGCGAGGAACAGCCTATGTATCCATTAGAAATGTCTTTGATCTGGGCAAAATTTGGGTCAGAGACCTAGAGTAATTCCACTTGCACCCTGTAGTAGAGCAGAGGAAGGATGAGAAAAGAAGTTTAAAAAAAGAGACCCCCAAAAGAACAACAAAGGCTGAAATTTAAATAAAGACAATGGCGTCAAAGTATCTCCAGAAATAAAGATATTCCGATCAGTTCGTTGCATCTCTTTAAAAAAAGAAAAAGAAAAAGAAAAGAAAGGGCATTAATTCTGATTTATATTTAAATAAAAATGATTAAATTTTATCTTCCAAGATGGAAATGTTGCGATAAGTACTGGTTGGTGGGCAAAGTATTCTCTAATGCCTGGAGCTTCCAGCCCTGTTGTCTTGTATGTATATTTGAATGGCAATGGGTTTTATCAGTATTTCTAAAGGCACTCATTTAATTATGTGGTTGTAAGAATTTTCAAAACCCCAAAGAATTAACACTCCCAATGCATATTCATGTTCTCCACATTAAATCAGCTTGAGCCATTTTGTGTGTGTGTGGGGGAGAATAAATAATATGAAACGGGAAAGTGCAAACACTATTTTTATTTCTGTAAACACTTTGAAGCTCTATTCCGGATTCATTTGTAATCTTGTTTTATTTGTGTATAATTACAAATAATTAGATGTTATCTGCCCTTTCCTACATGGGCTAAAGGGGACCAGAATCATTGTTTACAACAAAAGATACAGGAATCTCTTCTGATCCATTTATAAAAAGACAAGCTCTTCACCTGCAGTGAAACTGTAACTTATTCATTTTTATTTATTCATTTTTTTAAAAAAGCCCACCTTTATTGTTTTCACAACTCAAGGCGGCAAATATATTCAGCAGACTTTCCTCCTCCTATTTTCCACACAACGACAACCCTTATGAGGTGAATTTGATTGTGGGAGAGTGGCCCAAAGTCACCAGCTGGCTTTCATGGTTAAGATGGGACTAGAACTCACTGTCTCCTGGTGATTGGCCCAAAGTCACCCAACTGGCCTTCATGACTAAGGCAGCACTAAAACTCACTGTCTCCTGGTGATTGGCCCAAAGTCTCCCAGTTAGCTTTCATAGCTAAGGCGGAACTAGAACTCACTGTCTCCTGGTGATTGGCCCAAACTCACTCAGCCAGCTTTCATAGCTAAGGCGGAACTAGAACTCACTGTCTCCTGGTGATTGGCTCAAACTCACCTAGTTAGCTTTCATAGCTAAGGCTATGGCTAGAACTCCCTGTCTCCCAGTGATTGGCCCAAAGTCACCCAGTTGGCTTTCATAGCTAAGGTGGGACTAGAACTCACTGTCTCCTGGTGATTGGCCCAAACTCACCCAGCCAGCTTTCATGGTTAAGATGGGACTAGAACTCATGGTCTTTTAGCCTGGTAACTTAATCACTACACCAAAGTAGCAGACAATCGTGGCATAGGAGTGAATGATGTTACATTCAAACCAAACCCAGCATCTATTTCTTCGAATTAGCCTTCCCCAACCCGGTGTCCTTCAGAAATGTTGAAAAATAATTTGCTTCCAGAATTTTCATCCTCACCCAATCAGTTTGTAAGTTAAGAATCCAATGCAACCAGTTGGAGAAGACTGAAATAACAACGCAACCTACAGTTGTTCTCCAGTATTATTCACACAAATCCAGCTTTCTCTTGCATGCCACATGAAAGTGGTGTCATCTAGGTGGTTTCTCTGCTAGAATGCAGCAGAGCTCCATTCATCACGAGATAATTTAAGGAAATTCAACACAAAGGTTAGCATTACACATCAAAATTGACCTTCCACAGCTGCCCTCAAAGATGGCCAGAACACAAAACAGTGTTTCCACTTCTCTTATTAATGCCACTTCCATCGTTCATTCTGGTCACCTTCAAAAGGAAAATCGTTGAGGGAACAAACAGCAATTGCAGTTCTATTTTTTTTTTAAATTCCTTTTGTTTCCATGACTCCAAAGGATACAGTAAAAACAGAGTCCATGGGGATAAATAACCAGGTGGGCGGCCTATAGATTGAATAAATTCTTATTAAATCCCCATGATAAATGAAAAGCACATGGCAACTTTAAAGTCTTATCTGAGCTGAATGCAACTTTTGGTGATTTCATGGACACATTTGATGAAACATTTGAAACAATATGGAAATAGCCATCCATCAACTTCCTCTTTTTTTTTTTTCCCAAGTTCCCGGCTTAACCTACACCTTGAGAATTTCTTGATGCCTCTCGTATATGTCTAACCCTAACTTACTTTGATCCAAGGTCAATTTGGCATTGCCACACAAATAGACAGTTTGTAACCACCAATAAATGAATGTTATGATGAGAAAGCTTCTGGAGGAACACTAGGAAGCAGTTCGTGTAGACCAAGCAGTTCCTATTTGACCAAATATTAGAGCTTGCTAATCAAAGTAAATAATTCTTTACATTCTTGGAATATTTTACTTTCAATTTCAATCATTCCGAAGTTCTGCAGGGGACAATTCAGCAAAAAATCAACAGCACCCACTGCTCTAGTGAAGGGGAGACATGATAGCAGGGTTCCAATACTTGATGGGCTGTCACAGAGAGGAAGGGATCAAGCTATTTTCCAAAGCACCCAAAGGCCAGACAAGGAATAATGGATGGAAACTGAACAAGGAGAAATTCAACCTGGAAATAAGGAGAATTTTTCTGACAGTGAGAACAATCAACCCATGGAACAGAAGTTGCCTTCGGAAGTTGTGGGAGCTTCATCACTGGAGCTTTCAAGAAGAGATTGGACTGCCATTTGCCAGAAATGGTGTAGGGTCTCCTGCTTGGGTGGAGGGTTGGACTAGATGACCTACAAGGTCCCTCCCAACTCTGTTAATCTGTAAATCTTGGGCTCTGTTGTCCTCAAAAGTTAAAATATCCATTCCTATTGCAAGCAAGAAGTTGACCTATAATTAGACCAGCCTGAAAAATGATCCATAGTTTTCCTCCAATAGATCATGACAGAAGGACAAAAGTATCTTAGATGCCTACAGATATTGTCTCGGTTGGAGGATTGTTTCTAAAGTCTTTTGAAAAATATGTGGCAAAATATCGACAGATGCAAAGAGACATTTAAAACTCTCCATACTAAGATTTGGCTTTATATTTCTCAGGATTCATACTCTGTAATCCATTGTTTCTTTGACTCCTTAGATATTATGAATAGTATAAAGAGATAACAGGTTAAATACTGCATATTTTTATGGACTGTGTTCCAGGTGTATTAACATGGAGAATATGCTTCTTATAATTAGCAGCTGGCATTTAAATAATCTGCTAAAGATTATGACAGAAAGGCTCTTATCACGAGAGAATTAGAAATATATTACTGTCAAAACATAAGAAGAATGGCTTATAAAATCATCAAGGAAGCAGATTCAGGTGTTGGAATGGCTCTCCCCCCCCCCAAAAAAATGGTTATATTTGAAGAAAAAAATATTGGAGTAATATAGGACAATTATTTTTGGAGAGAGGGTTTTACAAGAAGGGGAGGATTGAGGATTTAATCAATAGCACTGGCGATAGTCTCAGCAATTGTCCTGGTGGAGCAACTGATTAAGGGTGTCTTCTCCACCATGAAATGGCCAAAGCAGGTGAAGTCTTAAATGAAAAAAATAAATTTAGGCATTTCCAAATCTCTGTCTTCCTTCCTTCCTTCCTTCCTTCCTTCCTTCCTTCCTTCCTTCCTTCCTTCCTTCCTTTCTTCTCTCTTTCTTTTTCTTTCTTTCTGTTTCTTTCTTCTATCTATCATCTATCTTTCTTTCTTTCTCTCTTCCTGCCTCCTCCCTCCCTCCCTCTCTTCCTCCCTTCCTTTCCTCAAGACCCTCCCTCCCTCCTTCCCTCATTCACCCACTCACTCATACTCTCCTTCCTTCCTTCCTTCCTTCCTTCCTTCCTTCCTTCCTTCCTTCCTTCCTTCCTTCCTTTCTTTCTTTCTTTCTTTCTTTCTTTCTTTCTTTCTTTCTTTCTTTCTTTCTCTGATTCTTGGAGAATGCCTGGACAAGTCCCTGAACTCATCTAGCCAAGGTTTTTCAGAAGTGCTTTGCCATTGTCTCCTCCCCCAGGGCTAAGGGAAAGTGACTGGCCCAAGGTCACCCAGCTGTCTTTATGTAGCGATGGACTCTCGTTCCCCAGCCCACTGGCTCAAAAGTCCCTCAGTCTGAAAAATGGAAGTATTGATCTGGGGTTGACTTCTCTCAGCCCATTCAATTTTTTTTAATTACTCATCCCCAGGGCTTCGTGTTTCAAAAAATTCTTTGGGTCCAGAAATATGGGTTTCTTGGTCGAGAAAGCGGATCTCGCTTCTATATCTTGCATTAAGAGAAAAAATAACCATATCCTCTTTTCAACACATTTATCAAATCCCCCTCCTCCCTCCCTCCTCTCTCTCTCTCTCTCTCTCTCTCTCTCTCTCTCTTTCTCTCTCTCTCTCTCTCTCATTTTTTTTTCTTTGCCAGCTAGCTGGGAGATTGACTCGCCGCATTCATATTTTCCAAGCATGTCAATGCTCCCTATATGTCTAAATCTCATCCTCCCCGTGTATAAATGTGTTTGTGTGTATTTCTGCCTCTCCCTTTGTTCTCTGCTGCACCACAGCAGTCTCAAATATCTTTTGACAGCAAATTTAGACTAACTGCGCTCCCTTTACTGTAAGGGGAAATAAATCCATTATTAACAAAGTTGTCAATAAGCAATATCAACTTTGTCAGGCAGATTTATTTCCAGGGGTTCGGACTGGGGGAAATCAATACCGGGCGATACATTCTGAGTGCTACTCAAATGCGTATTTCCGATTCTGCCCTTAAGAATAACTTAAAAGCAAAGGACTTTCCCTTGCATTCCAGAAAATAAATGCATGCAACTAATCCTATTTACCTTCGCATGAATCCCAAGGACTTTTTATTTTTATTTTTTATTTTATTTTATTTTGCAACCCCCCCCCCCCTTAAGATTTCCCCATTTGTGTGCCTGCATGAGTTGTCAAGGGGTTTTTCCACGTGATATCTGGACTTTTGTAATTTCAATCTCCTGAAAGCAATTGCTTTTAAATATACTTCCTGACAGTGTATTTTTTTAAAAAAGGAAAAAGAAAAACCAACCCAGCGTTAAGCATAGTGAAACACTACACACATCAATAAACATTCGTAAGGGAGGTTCAGGCTGGGCTCACCCAGAGAAATTAATCTTCTGCCATATTAGCAAAGCCAAAAGAGGCTAAGGATGGGAACTGGTGCAAACCTCCCCCCTCCAGCCTTTATTAATTTTACATATTACTCAAGATGGCGAACATCTCCTACACACCTTCCTCCTCTTACTTTCCCCACAATAACTACCCAGTGAAGTGCGTTGGGCTGAGAGAGAGGGATTGGCCTAAAATCACCCAATCAGCTTTTATGCCTCAGGCGGTACTAGAACTCATCATCTCCTGGTGAGGTCTGAAGTCATCCAGCTGGCTTTCATGGCTAAGGTGGGACTAGAACTCCCAGTCTCTTAGTGATTGGCTCAAAGTCACCCAGCCAGCGTTCATGGCTAAGGCAGGACTAGAGCTCTCTGTCTCCTGGTGATTGGCCCAAAATCATCCAGCAGTTTTCATGGCTAAAGTGGGACTAGAACTCCCAGTCTCTTAGTGATTGGCTCAAAGTCACCCAGTCGACTTTCATGGCTAAGGCGGAACTAGAACCCTCTATCTCCTAGTGATTGGCCCAAAATCACCCAGCCATCTTTCATGGCTAAAGTAGAACTAGAACTCATGGTCTCCTAGTCTGGTATCTTAACCAAACTGGTTCTCTCTTTCGATGCCTGGATAGGTGATTTATGCTACCTATGCAGCCCTTAGCCCATTTGGGGGACAATCTCTGAGACTTCCCTACAGAAATTAAGTAGCACAATTCCCCCCCCCACTTTTCCTCCGTTGAGCTTCTGTTAAACCTTAACAAAAAGACCCAGTTTGTTTCAAAGTCACCCAATTGTGATCCCAATAAAGCAAAGAGAAGCTGGCATTTTGGCCCCGTTCCAATGACATCAGTTCATCATTATTTGATGATACATATATGTATATGTATATGTATATGTATATGTATATGTATATGTATATGTATATGTATATGTATATGTATATGTATATGTATATGTATATGTATAAGGGATGCCCTCTTCCCTCCTTCTGTTCCTGATTTTTGAGGGTTGCCTGTGGTTCATTTCACTGGCTCTTAAAGGGCCTCTCCAAGAAAATAAAGAGGATGCTCTTTAAAGACATCTTGAGAGCCAATCTCCAGAATTCTGAACTTCCAATGTTTGAATTTCAACCCAGAGAGCTGTTTTCTGTTCCTACCTGTAAGGAGAACCTGGGCGAGGCGAAGATCTTTATTGTCCCTCTATCACCACAGCCTCATTACTCATGTCAACCAGTGGCTGTAATTTCGGCAGATGTTTTCCATTTAAAAGGGGGGGGGAATCAAATATGACGTTCTTCTTTTTTTATTTTTTTAAAAAAAATTGCAAACAGCAGCCACTTTGATAAAGGCCAGATGTGAATACCAGTTGGAAACTCTAGGTGTATTTTGTGTTTTTCTTCCCTCAAATCTTTACAGCCGCTGATACAGAACAGGGCCCAATTCTTTGGAAGTCGTCAAAAAAAAAAGAAAAAAGAAATAAAATCAAGAAGTGGAAGGCTTTGAGAAGAGATCACTCAACATGAGTAATTCGTGTTCTCGGGGGCGCATCAGTTCTTGATCGAGATTCCGGGATAAACTTTCCTGTTATCAAGGTTTGTAACAGCTTAGTTTGGTGCCGATTTTGTCTCGTGCCAAGTTGTTCAGGGTTGTTTCAACATGACCCCTTTTTCTACACTGGAGGAAATTGCTTGGCAGGGAGGGAGGAGACGGTGGGTTCCCCCCCCCCTTGCAGAAGAGATAATTTGGAAGCTCAAAGCATTTCTGTCCAAATAGGGACAAGTAATGTTAAATTAGCAAAATGCAAAAACGGTTTCCTGATAGGATGAGGAAGGAAGGGAGAAAGGGAAGGATGAAGGCAAGGGAAGGGAAGGATGAAGGGAAAGGAAGGGAAGGGAAGGGACGGAGGTAGGAATACAGGGAGAAAGGGAAGGATGAAGGGAAGGAGGTAGGGAAGGCAGGAGGAAGGAAGGAAGGAAGGAAGGAAGGAAGGAAGGAAGGAAGGAAGGAAGGAAGGAAGGAGTGAGTACAGAGAGAAAGGGAAGGATGAAGGGAAAGGAAGGGAAGGAAGGAGGGAGGGGGGAGGGAGGAGTACAGAGATAAAGGGAAGGATGAAGGGAAAGGAAGGGAAGGAAGGAGGGAGGGAGGAGTACAGAGATAAAGGGAAGGATGAAGGGAAGAGAAGGAGGTAGAGAAGGCAGGAGGAAGGAAGGAAGGAAGGAGTATAGAGAGAAAGTGAAGGATGAAAGGAAAGGAAGAGAAGGGAAGGGAAGGAGGGAGAGAGGGAAGGCAAGAAGGCAGGCAGGCAGGCAGGCAGGGAGGGAGGAAGGAAGGAAGGAAGGAAAACAAAACCAGCAGCAGAGCAACAGATGAGCCTGCTCAACCCACACCCAAAAGTGCAACCTGCAGACCCACAAACAGTTAATGGGACGTATTTGTTTGTTTGTTTATTCATTTGATTCCCCCAGCCCAACCCCCCTTCCCCCCCCCGCCACCAGCCCTTGGAGGTGATGGGAATACGCAACTGAGAGCGCACGCTTTAGCATTCTCAACTTTTCTCTCCAGAAAAGAAAAACCATCTAAAGCTCTTAAAATGAATGTATAAATAACATGCAACCGTCTAGACAGGGTAGGTCAGTTACAAAGACACCGGGTCAGGCGAAATTGTCCATCAGTCAGACAAGCAGAACTGATTCTGATGCTAAGTAACAGTTTGGATATTCAGTATTCTATATATGCGAAAGGCTTCAGTGAGCATCGAATCTTCTCAACCCACTCCTTAAAAACACAGCTTTCGGAAGCCAGGGGAAAAGCCATCCCCTCTATTTAGACATTAAAATTAATGCTCAAGGAAGGGGCAGCAACGCTTCCTAACAAGGGGTTAGAATCAACCTGTGTAATTGGCTTCTGGTCAAGCAACAAATAACAATTACACAGCGCCTGCTAAACAGCTAACCTAACCGTACAACACTGGCAGAATCTTAAACAGAAGCCAACACAACCACAAGAGGAAACACAGGGCAGGGTTTCCTGCCCCCTCCTCCTCTCTTCCCCCCCCAAATATCTCCCTCCGTCCATTATATATATATATTTGATATATATATATATCAAATTTATATTTTGCTGATAAAGAAATAAAGGGAGACTAGTATAGATCTATTTCAAGCTTTTTAGCTTTCATCAGCTAGACATACCCTTACTCGGATTCGAAATTTTTATATGTAAAAATTTGTATTTCGCTGATAAAGAATAAATAATAAGTATATATATATATATATATATATATATATATATATATATATATATATATATATATATATATATGTAGACGTTTACTAATTTGAGGGTATTTTAAGGGTGTCCTGTTCATGAGCTGCTAGCAGAGGATCTTTCTAAGTATAGAAAACTCACAAGATTCGTTTTTCTCACCATAAACATGTACACACCCGAACTACACTGTGTTTTGTCTCTGTGTCATATAATATAGATGGGTATGTGCATAATTTTGTATTTATTTATTTATTTATTTATCTTGTAATGTTTATGTAGTGTAACATTTAAGAGCTGTATACAATGAAATTTCATTTTTAATGTATGCCAATTAGTGTACATTCAAAGTGACAATATTCTATTCTATTCTATTCTATTCTATTCTATTCTATTCTATTCTATTCTATTCTATTCTATTCTATTCTATTCTATTCTATTCTATTCTATAAAATCTGGGGATATGCCATCTTCTCTCCAAATGAAAAAGGGCAGAATATCCCACCTCCTCCACAATCAAATCATGTCAACGAATCATCACCATGTCCCCTTGCAGTCCTTGCTGTCCTCCAAAAATCCATTTTGAGAAATGTAAACTTTGGCCACAAAGCCAAGTGAAGGCATTTCCCAGTTGAATTATATTTGCATGTGGATCACCAAAGAAAACAATGGATGGACGCCCTTTCTGTAATGGTAAGAATTAGCTGACTAAAAACAGTGATGTTGGGATCTATGTTATAATTTGTTTATAAATACACATTATAAATGTTATCACTTTAAAAATTATTTTTTCAGTTGTGTTTTTAAAACAGAAGAAAGAGAGAGACAGTGAGAGAGAGAGGAAGGAAGGAAGGAAGGAAGGAAGGAAGGAAGGAAGGAAGGAAGGAAGGAAGGAAGGAAGGAAGCACAAAAATTAATTTTAATAGTTTGATCATTAATACTGTTAATAAGTGAATGTGATTCCCTTTAAAGCTTGCAAGAGCAGGTAGAATGATTAATTCTTGCATCAATGTTTAGAAGAGTTTCTGGGTTCCATTAATACAGTCCTTCTTTGTGTAACTGCTTAAGGATGGATCCGTCATAGGAAGAGCACATGATCTCATAATGGGTTAAATTGCTATATGATCATTTTTAGCAGATTTTTAGCCTTTAGCACATTTATTCGTAATTGTGTCTGACAATCTAGGAGCTATTTTATATGCTAGGGAGTTTTTTCCTTAGTCAGAAGTGGTTTCCTTAGTCATAAATCTTTGGCGTTTGCACAACATATGCAACGTACAAATGATGCAACCACCAATCTGAAAACATACTTTTTAAAAATAATCTGTTGATTTGCAGAATGGCCCTCGAGGAAAACTTTTGGGTTAGGTTTCTACTGCTCCTTGATGACACATCAATTGCTGATGACCAAAGTACTAAGACCTGTGGGTTCACATCAATCACGGTTACTTAGAATTACAGAACAGAGTTGGAAGGGACCTTGGAGGTCTTCTACTCCAGCCCCCTGCTCAAGCAGGAGATCCTATACTATTCCAGACAAATGGTTGTCCAATATCTTCTTAAAAGCTCCCCAGTGATGGAGCATCCACAACTTCTGAAGGCAATCTGTTCCACTGGTTAATTGTTCTCCGTTAGGAAATTTCTCCTTCCAAATGAAGGTTGATCCCAGCTTCTTGAAGTGTTGGCTTATCAAAAGAAGTATCTCATTAAAGAATTACTGATCATCATTGTGTGATCAGAACACTGCCTAGAAAGTGTGTTTCACAAATAGTTTGCCATGGGAGTGATCATATGGAGAACACATTCTCTCCCAAGCTTTTGTGTTAGAAGAGGGACTTTTAAATGGAAATTGGACCAACTCTTTCAATAAATCAACTCATGGAAAAATCATCTGATTCGGCTCCTACTTCAGGATGGCATAAACTTCCTCTGGATTTTCCTCTGATAAGAATATACCAGGGGTGAAATCCAGCAGGTTCTGGAGAACCAGTAGTGGAAATTTTGAGTAGCTTGGAGAAATGGCAAATACCACCTCTGGCTGGCCCCCGAATGGGGTGGGAATGGAGATTTTGCAGAATCCTTCCCCTGAAGTGGGGTGAGAATGGAGATTTTGCAGTATCCTTCCCCTGCCATGCCCACCAAGCCACACCACACCCACTAAGCGATGCCCACAGACCAGTAGTAAAAAAATTTGGATTTCACCACTGGAATATACTAAGGTTACCTCCAGGGGTGGGCTGCTGGGGGTTTGCAGGAGTTCAGAAGAACCTCTAGCTAAGATTCTGTGCAGCTCAGAGAACCCCCAAATCCCACTCCTGGCTGGTCCTGCCCACCCCGCCCCGCCCCTCTCAGGAGTCCCCACGCAGCCTGTTTTGGATGCAGGTAAGTGCAGGGCATGAACGCAGACTTGGGGCTTCCGGAGCCTGGGGAGGCCGTTTTCACCCTCCCAGAGGCTCGAAGAAAACCTCTGGAGCCTGGGGAGGGCAAAAACTCTCCCCCCCTCACTATGGTGCAGGAGGCTGAGTAGGCCACATCCACCATGGCAACGCCCACCCAGCAACCAGACAGAGAATCCCTTGCTAAAATTTTTGAAGCCCATCCCTGGTCACCTTCCTTAAATCTATTCCCAAATTTTGAGGGTGGACATGTGAGGATATTTGCCATTTTCCATTCTGCAAGGATGTGTTATTAGGGAGCATACAAAAATTTCAGGCTTTTTCCTAGTTTATCCTTAGAGGCTGAAGGAAGATCTGATGTCTGATAACACCGTTTTTTTTTTAGAAGAATTAAACAGCTTGTAAAGAGACTGAAGATTTGTTTTCCCCCCCTTCCCAGACTGATTTTGATAGCCTAATTGGGAGAAATCACAATGTCCCTCTGGGCAATTTTTAATGACAATTTCGTGTGGACCCTGTCAAACAATGAGTTTCTCCTTTCCCGGCCGAGCCTCTTAGAGAAATATTAAATCAAGCTTTGATAAATGATCCCGACAGGCGGATTTAATACTTTACTTTTGAGCTGTGTTTTAAAACAGTTGCGTAAGTGTTAACATATTTCCCTCTTTCTGGGCAAATGAACAGAATGCTTGCTTTTTATGCTTTTCCACCGAGGCAAACGTCATCCTAATTGGTGATGCCGTGTTTATGTGGCTGATTTAATAGCCCTTGGGATGTTTCCGGGAGAGAGCATCCAGGATGTGCTATTCCAACAATAGGAACTTTGGAAGACACTAGGATGAAATTTTATCGACAGCAATTTGGCTAAACCTCTCAAACGTTCAACGGCATGCAAATGTGCAGGCAGCTGAAGGAGTTCTCCAGTAAATGTCTATGGAGACTCTCAATCATCCAGGTTAGGGGTCAGCAACCGGTGGCTCTGGAGCCGCATGTGGCTCTTTCATCCCTCTGCTGCGGCTCCCTGTTGCTGGTCATCTCGACAATTGATAGGGCTTTCGGTTAGGACAGGTAGAGAAAAAAGGATGCTGCGCTAGGAGGAGACTCTATGGTGGCGGAACCGGACTTCTGGTCAGCAGAGGAAAAAGGATGCCGTGCTAGGAGAAGACTCTATGGTGGGGGAACCGGACTTCCGGTCAGCTCCAGAATTGAACGGGGGCTTCCAGTTAGGACCTTTGTGGCTCTTTGAGTGTTTAAGGTTGCCGGCCCCTGATCCAGGTCATGGTTGTCCCCAAAATGTTTTTCTTTTCAAAAGCCAACTGGACTTTGTTTGTTTTCTTTGGAGACATTTCGCTTCTCATCCCAGAAGCTTCCTCAGTTCTGACTGAATGGTGGAGAATGGAAGGATTTATATTCCTTGAAGTCATCTGGTCATTAGTACTCTCTCTGAGAATCGTTGAAGCCACTTGGAGGTTTATCTGTGCCCTCAGGGTCTCCTGAATCAGAGTGCAAATGGGAGTGGAACCTTTTTAGAGCTGCTAAAAAGACTGGAGGAATATAAAGGAATATAAATCCTTCTGTTTCTCCACCATTCAGTCAGAACCGAAGAAGCTTCTTGGATGAGAAGTGAAACGTCTTCAAGGAAAAACAAAGAAAGTCCAACTGCTTTTTGAAAAAGCAGCTTTGAGAGTTCTCCAGTACAGGTAATCCTCAATTTACAACCCCAGTTGAGCCCACAATTTCTGTTGCTAAGTGAGATAGCTGTGAATTTGCTCCATTTTACGACTTTCCTTGCCACAGTTGTTAAGTGAATCACTGCAGTTGTTAAATTAGTCAAACTGTTGTTAAGTGAATCTGGCTTCCCCATGGACTGGGCTTGTCAGAAGGTCACAAAATGGGATCACATGTCTCCGGGATGTCGCAGCTGTCATAAATATGAATCAGTTGCCAAGCATCTGAATTTTGATCAGGTGATAATGGGGGATGCTGCGAAGGTTGTAACTGTGGAAAACAGTCATAAGTCACTTTTTTTTCAAAGTTGTAACTTTGAAGGGTGAATAAATGAACTGTTGTAAGTCAAGGACTACTTGCGTAGCCTTTCAAAGCTTCATTCCCATCCACCCCCTACAATCCTGAAATGATCCAGGAAATGCCTTAGGAAGAGACAGAAAGATCCTGCAATGGACAAGTTTTGTCTTGTCCTCGTAATCTTGACAATGCCAGGTATGTTTCCCCCCGTCTTCTTAGGACATTTGCAAAACTTCTTAGTAAGTAACAAAGCCACATTCAAAGAAGGAGTGTGTGTGTGTGTGTGTGTGTGTGTGTGTGTGTGTGTGTTTGTGTGTGTTTAAAAAAAATGTTCCCTGCACCCAGTAGGTATCTGTAACAGCAGGTTTAATTTAAAATGAATATCGCTTTCTGGCTTTACCCAACTTCAAAGTGAGTTTCATAATGCCTCTCATTTTCTGTGTCTGTTTTACATCAGTCACAATTTCGTATCACCATTTCACTTCTCCTTGATACATATCATAAATTTTTGTAACTGGAAAGCACACTTAGGATATGGATCAAATTAAGAGTGGTTTTTCAACAAAACACGGGGAGGGAAAGGACTAGAAGAAAGATAGCGGACATTGAGATTATTAACTCTCTCTCTCTCTTTTTTTTCTCTCTCTCATGTATTTGATGATATGTTGTTAAGGGCATGTTAAAATGCTGTAGGATAATCCACACCACATACATCAATGAGAGTCTTTTTGAAAATAAGGAAAAGGAATTAAGGAAAGGAAGAAAGGAAGGAATGAGGGAGGGAGGGAAGGAAGGAAGGAAGGAAGGAAGGAAGGAAGGAAGGAAGGAAGGAAGAAAGAAAGAAAGAAAGAAAGAAAGAAAGAAAGAAAGAAAGAAAGAAAGAAAGAAAGATGGGAGGAGGGAGGGAGGGAGGAGAGAAAGTAAAGGTAGGAAGGCAGAAGGGGGAAGGAAGGAAGGAAGGAAGGAAGGAAGGAAGGAAGGAAGGAAGGAAGGAAGGAAGGAAGGAAGGAAGGAAGGAAGGCTGGCTTAATAAGTTAAAAATAGATTAAAACTGTGGTAACTCTTTTTTAACCCAGTCCCACTCCTTTTTTGGCACTCGGTGCTGAAAAGGTTCACCATCACTGACCTAGCGACTACCAGTGGGAGACCTAAGACAATCAAAGGAGGGCTTAGTTTAAGCCCTTAAACTAAGACAATCCAAGAACATCTTCTAGTTATCCTAGATGCTGGCTTCCTGTAGGCCATCAAGATATTGAGGTGTGCCTTCTGATTGATAAACTGATATGGCATTTCTCTCCTCTTTCTCCTACTTGAGGTGCCAACTTCTTCACACCTGTTTGCAGTTGTATTTGTAATAGTGGTCGGTGGTCAGAACTTCAAATGTTTTGACATGAGTCTTCATGTTGAGGGTGATCCAGGGTGTCAACCTCTCGGTCTGAAAAGAAAATTGTTCCTCCAGAGCATATCTTCCATCTGTAGAGACATTTGCTGTTGGCAACGTGTGCAAGCCATTCCATGCTCAAGTCACTGTAATCTGGGTAATGTGGTCATTAGCCATGCGTAAAAGACAGTGTGAGGGAGGACGGGCATTGTGCACACTGCCGCACCAAGGAAAGGAACATTAAATTAGAGTGAGAGGTTATAAGTCTGACAGAAACCTGATCTGTATTCCCTAATTATAGTCTCCCTTTCACAAAACTGACACATGCAAAAATGTTAAGCCAAATTAGATGTTGTCTAATTAACCATCATATACAAGGCTTCAAAAAAAAAAAAAGAAAAGAAAAGAAAGAAAGAAAGAAAAGAAAAGAAAAGAAAAAGAAAGAAACGAGTGGGGTGGAGGAAGGGAGGGGAAAATTGGGAGAGAGGGGAGTTGTTACGTGTTATTTAGCACAATTGTTCTTCTGACTTCCAAGTCATCGTTTAGCAAGGATTTCCCTCTTCTTCTCGGGCTGTATCCATCATCGGACGTTGGCAATCATGTTGGCAATCCTATTTTTATCAACAGCTGCACGAAAAAGTGCTGCTGAGTTTTGGGCCAAACCAATCGCTTAGCTTTTGAAGCCATGATGTTCTTCTTTCCCTCTTGGTTAACTTTATACAAACTTAAGCAACTCTAATTCCAAAATATGAATCTTTTAAAAGAAGACTTCTTATCAAGTTCCAATAACAACAGAAGCTTGTTAAATTTTTCATGACCCGATGAGGTGGGAGAACCTCTGGATCCAGAAGGTGCTTTTTCAAGAGGCAACTAGATTTTCTTATTTTTCTTTGAAGATGTTTTGCTCCTCATCCAAGAAGCTTCTTCAGCTCTCAATATCTGAAGAAGAGCTGAAGAAACTTCTTGGATGGGAAGAGAAACGTCTTCAAAGAAAAACAAGAAAGTCCAGTTACCTCTTGAAAAAGCACCTATGGACAGTGGTGAAATCTAAAATTTGTTACTACCAGTTCTGTGGGCGTGGCTTGGTGGGAGGGGGTAATGTGACTGGGTGGGCGTGGCCAAACTTTTTTTTTACTTTTAAAACCATTTTTTCTACAACCTCTTCGGTGAAGAGGTTGTAAAAAAATGCTTTCAAAAGACTCTGACCATCCCAGCTGAGTTGCCTGATCGGCAGAAGTTTTTTTTCTTTTAAATGCCTCTGACGATCAGGCAACTCAGCTTGGATCGTCAGAGGCATTTAAAAGAAAAAAAAGGGGTTTTTTTTTCTTTTAAAAGCCTTTGACGATCCCAGCTGAGCCGCGCGATCATCAGAGGCTTTTTTTTTTTTACTTTTAAAAGCATTTTTTCGGCCGAAGAGGGTGTAGAAAAAATGCTTTTAAAAGTAAAAAAAAAAGCCTCTGATGATTGTGCGGCTCAGCTGGGCATGGGGGGGGGGGCAGGGATTTTTGCTACCGGTTCTCCGAACCACCTGCCTCCATTGCTACCGGATCAGGCGATCCGGTCCGAACCGGGAGCATTTCACCCCTGCTATGGGACAATCATGATCTTGCTGACCTGGATGATCTGCATAGTCATTCTGGATCCAGAGCTCAATTGCTTGGAAATATAGCAATGGACTGACCAAAGGATTTTTTTTCAAGTTATAGATCAGTGGAGAAAATCAAAGGAAATGGAGCTCCTGAGAATCAATATGTTTTCTTGCTTTCAAACTACCCTGTTTCCCCTAAAATAAGACATGCCCTGATAATAAGCCCAATTCGGCTTTTGAGTGCATGCACTAAAATAACCCACCCACCCACCCTTCGTGAAAATAAGCCCTTCCCGGAAATATTTAAATGCATGCACAGCCAGTCCCAGCCATTTCCTCTGGTTAGGGTGACAGAGCTGGAAATCAGGTAAGACGGCAAGAGGACCCCCTTCTTGCTCCACGTGCCCCAAAATAATAAGATATCCCTGAAAATAAGGCCAAGCACTTATTCCGGGGTTCAAAAAAATATAAAACAGGGTCTTATTTTTGGGGAAACATGGTATTGGCAATTGCACCTTAGTAGAACTCCACCTGAGTAATTAGTGCATGATTGCTTAACCTTGGCACATTTAAGACAGATGAACCAACTCTCAGAATTCCACAGCCAGCCAGACTGAAAGTTACTAAGGTTGAGAAACAATCAATTAGTGAGTTCCTTTTCTGTTGGCCACAACTGCTGGGGTTGGGACATCACCTGGACCAGAAGTAGGCAAATAGGAAGCGAAAGAACTTGCCAATTCCAAGGTCTCACCCAGTTTGTTCTTCCCTCTTCTCATAAGACTGATGTCCTCTTCGTGAATGAGTTAGCAGAAGACCCGAAAGTCATAGATCACCAATCGTGGTCTTCTGAAATTGGTGTCCCCAGACAAGATCATTGTGATAAGCTAATAGAATTCAGGATTCCCTAAAGTACAGAGGGATAAAAAGCAGGGTTCAGGAATGAAAACGGTTCTCCTCCTGATGAAAATTGGGATAAGCTTGATACCGAATGGAAGAGGACACTGCACAACAAAAGGAGCCCATTTAAAGAGCCAGTGGCTGGAGATACATCAACGCTGAGCTGCTTATATTACTCCTGGATCAGGGGTGAAATGCTCCCGGTTCGGATCGGATCAGGCGATCCGGTAGCGATTGTGGCAGGTGTTTTGGAGAACCAGTAGTGATACCCGGATGTCGTGACTTCCTGCTTTTAAAAAGTAAAAAAAAAAGGCTCTGACGATCGCGTGCCACAGCGCCCGAATAGGTTGTAAAAAAATGTTTTAAAAAAGTAAAAAAAAAAAAAAAAAAAGTTGGCCACGCCCATCCAGTCACATTACCACCCCCCACCAAGCCACGCCCACAGAACCGGTAGTAACAAATTTTACATTTCACCACTGTCCTGGATCCTAGATCATGGTTATTATACATTTCAAAAAGAAAATTCAATACTTCGTTGGCACTATTTGGTTTGATCCTCTGCCGTGTCTCTTTCAACAGCTTAGAAACATTTGTCACCAATGGTTTTTAGGAAGCGGAATACACTTCGGTTGTGAACTTTTCACAGCCCCAAAGCCTCTCGCAACAGCCTGAATCAGTGGTGAAATCCACATTTTTTTACTACCGGTTCTGTGGGTGTTGCTGGTGGGTGTGGCATGGCTTGGTGGGTGTGGCAGGGTAAGGATGCTGCAAAATCCCCTTTCCCTCCCCACTCCAGGGGAAAGATATTGCAAAATCTTCATTCCCTCCCCATTCTGGGGCCAATCAGAGGTGGTATTTGCCAGTTCTCTGAACTACTCAAAATTTCTACTACCGGTTCTCCAGAACCTGTCAGAACCTACTGGATTTCACCCCTGGCCTGAATCTTTGCAATCTAACACAACGATCCCTGCTGGAAGCTCACTTTGGAATTTAATTGGACTCTGGGAAGCCAGGAAAGATACAAATCACCAGAGAAACTACAATACAATGAATTTCTAGCAAAGTCGTGATGCCCATGGCTGATGCTTCTTACTCAACTTGTTCAAGGTAGCTCTCCAACAATTTTGGCCCAAGCTGAGCCCAAGCTGACACTTCTTCCACAACAATTTGGTGGCATTCGTCCAGGAATGTATAGACACAAACAGTAGCTGGAATGTTTGTTGTCTTTTTCCTTTTTTTTTAAAATACCATGCTTTCTTAAAAGATATACTGGTGTATCTCCTGCTCCTCTCCTACTCCCATGCGGCTAAGTCCTTCCTGTTGCCACATCGTTCTATATTTAAAAAGCAGGTACAATGTATTTGCTTTGCAACCTGTCATGTCTGATTTCCAGGATGAACTCACTGTACAAAAATGTTCTTGACAGATTACATCGGCTTTACTACATGATTCCCACGGAAAAAAGACACACCGGAATGGAATGGCTACGATAGCGCAGTAAGGCCACCCAGATCTGAGTCATAAGTAAATTTGATTAATAAATAAGTATTATTCGAGCAGTTCAGAAACATCTAGAACTCTAATAGGCCCTAACATATATAACATATGTCCTAGATTTTTTTGTGTGTGGTGGTGATGATTTCCACAAAACATCCACAATCCTACAGGTCTCACACAAAGAATGAAGGCAACTTCCACCACAAATCTTTACAGTGGGACACTAAGGTCACAAAGTCCTTAGGTTTCATTTCTGGCATCTCAGATTAAAAGGATCTGAGGCTCTTGCAATGTCAGATCTCTGTTTCAGGTTTTGCAGGTCAAGGGAGATAATATATCAGGTTGCTGCTGAGACTTATTTGCGAAGTATCCCTCCTTTGATTTTAAGTTTGGGATAGAATGCTTTGAAAGTCTGAAATCTTTGTTGACAGGCTGTGACTTTGCTTCTTTGAAATTTTTTTTTCCCAGTGGCCCTGCTCTTTTTGACATTCTGGAGAACAGCTGTACTTTCCCCCATCTCCATAGATAGATAGATGATATAGACAGATGATAGATGGTGGGTAGGTAGGTAGGTAGGTAGATGGATAGATAAACAGATGATAGATAGATAGATAGATAGATAGATAGATAGATAGATAGATGATAGGTAGGTAGGTAGGTAGATGGATAGATAGATAGATAGATAGATAGATAGATAGATGATATAGACAGATGATAGATGGTGGGTAGGTAGGTAGATGGATAGATAAACAGATGATAGATAGATAGATAGATAGATAGATAGATAGATAGATACATAGATACATAGATACATAGATACATAGATAGATAGATAGATAGATAGATAGATAGATAGATAGATAGATAGATGACAGAGGTAGGTAGGTAGGTAGGTAGGTAGGTAGGTAGGTAGGTAGGTAGGTGGATGGATGGATGGATGGATGGATGGATAGATAGATAGATAGATTGATAGATAGATAGATAGATGATAGAGAACAGACCATAGATAGAAATAGACAGATGATAGACAGACAGACAGACAGACAGACAGACAGACAGACAGACAGACAGACAGACATGATAGATGAGAGAGGGAAAGAGAGAGACAGAAATTGATTTTCAAGCAAAGAAAATCTTTTTCCCCCCTTCCATCCCATCATGTCTGATTCTCAGAGAAACCCTGGACCAGTCCTTGCAGTTTTCTTGAGAAGATTTCAGAAGTGGTTTGCCATTGCTTCCCTTCCTAGGGCTGAGAGGAAATGACTGGCCCAAGGTCACCCATCTGGCCTCCTACCCAAGGTAGCATATGTGGTTCTCGCGTAACCCTCGTGAGTCTGTAGTTAGGAGAGCAACCAAGATTGCTGGGATGGCCCCTTGTCAAATGATGTGGTCACGTGATCTCACGCTTTGCAACCACAATGCTTAGCGACACCAATTCCGGTCCCAATTGCCATTGTAACCTGAGGAACTTACCTGTATACGTGCATACACACACACACTATTCAAAAGATAAAAAAAGAAGAAAAGTGATATCAAGACATGGAAACATTTTTACCTGTACCACTAAACTCATTAACAGATGGAAGGCCTCATCTGAACGGCTCTTGTGAAGTTCAAAAAAGCAGACAGTCAAACAGGATTTCTGGGAGTGGCAGGGAGAAAAAAAGCTTATTTCCACTTATCCAAAGAAACAGGCGTTGAAAATAGAGAGCAGTCTTCAAATAATATCCCAAATCCAGATATTGTACACCTCACACCGCAAGGATTACAGACAACAAGGCATCTTTCTAGCTACTTCAGAAAGTCTTTTCCGTCTAGAGAGATATTTAGGGATATTGGTGGTTGTCATTCGAAAGAAGAACAAAGCAGCCCCTGAATTAACCCCCTTGTTCAGCTTTCGCTTCCTCGACCGGCTTTTCAGAAAAGAAAAGAAGACGTACTCAGAAGGTTGGGCTTAGGGTTTAAATCCACCCATAACTGAGTCTGCCGTAAACAATAAACTCCAAAAAAAAAAAACCCCTCCGCAACAGGCAACTGTTACAGGTCTCGACATGACCGAGTATTAAATAAACCCGAAAACTGAGAAGAGACCCAGGTTTTAAAGCAAGGGTTTAAGCTTCGCTCAACCATCAGACTGGGCTTAAGCGAAGCGAAGCTCCTTTTATCCCATTTATTTCGTGATGAAATGCCTTTGGCTTTCTGGTCCTGCTTGCCAACTGCAGCTCATTAAAGTCTCACAGCCCAACTTCTCCTGTTGTTTTACCAAAAGCACTGATGCTTAAAATGTAATTAAACTTAAAAGAAACAAATCTTTGTGTTCTTATCCCTTCATCCACACCCCCTTGTGGGGGGGGGGGAAGGAAAGTACACGCACACACATATATTTTTAAAGGCTGAGTGGTTGTGTTTTATTTTATTTTTTTAAAAAAAGAAAGGCCAGTTGGGGAAAAGTCTACGTTTCAAGTCCTTACCAACGCAACGTTTGCTCAAACTGTTTGGCACGGCAAGCACGTTTAAATACTTGGGGTAACAGCCCTTCCGGAGGGACTTCTGCTCGCAGATTTCCACCCCCCCCCCCAAATAATAACACAGCAAGTCTAGCTGTCCGATGAGGTGTCTTATTGAAATATCCCAAGTTGTTTGGGCTGTCATAGCTGTCAGCTCCGGCGTTCGCGCTTACGCCGCGTTGCTTTCGTTGCAAAAAATAGAAATTTGTGTCCTTCGCGTTGTTATATTACTAATGCTAAATATTTAATTCCCCCAGGTGCTAATTATAAATGAGGACTGGCAACAACACGGATTTGACTTTTTAATAACGGCGAGAGCAATCGCAGTCTCTCTCTCTCTCTCTCTCTCTTTTTTTTTCAATTAATTAAATACACAGTTTACCAATAACCTCTTGTCAGTTTGCCCTCCAAGACCCGCGCTAATTTGTGCGAAATAAAAACGGTTTGAAAAATTAACAGATATGCTCGTCTGCTCCCTGTTATTCTATTAATTTAAAAAGGGCTGTCGAAGCAAGAGATGATCCTAAGAGTTTACAGGCCGAGGGCGCAAGGCTGAATTTAAGGAGGTGGGGAAGAACGGAAAAGAGTGTTCACAGGCTGAAAATGTTTAAAGGTAAAGGTTCCCCTCGCACATATGTGCTAGTCGTTCCTGACTCTAGGGGGCAGTGCTCATCTCTGTTTCAAAGCCGAAGAGCCAGCGCTGTCCGAAGACATCTCCGTGGTCATGTGGCCGGCATGACTCAACGCCAAAGGCGCACGGAACGCTGCTCCCTTCCCACCAAAGGTGGTCCCTATTTTTCTACTTGCATTTTTTACGTGCTTTCGAACTGCTAGGTTGGCAGAAGCTGGGACAAGGAACGGGAGCTCACCCCATTACACGGCACTAGGGATTCGAACCCCTGAATTGCTGACCTTTCGATCGACAAGCTCAGTATCTTAGTCACTGAGCCACCACATCCCTTTTGAAAATGTTTACAAGAATCTAATTAGCCCAGAAGAAACTCAAGAAAGGAACACAAGACGCACATCTGGTCTTGTGGTAACAGCCAGAATGTCCTCAGATGTAACATATGTGGTTGCCCACTACATATGTAGTCCTTGACTTACAACAGTTCACTTAGTGACCATTCCAAGTGCAACAGCACTGAAAAAAGTCTTCAAAGTTATCCATGGTCCATCAGCCGCCAGGGAGTCCATAACAAATATTGAGATAATTTTAAGGGTTGGGATATTGTCCCGAGCAAATTCAATTTGGCTAACAGAATGAAATTTTGTCACCAATTCTAACACGTTTAGAGGAGGGAGGGAGGGAGGGAGGGAGGGAGGGAGGGAGGGAGGGAGGGAGGAAGGAAGGAAGGAAGGAAGGAAGGAAGGAAGGAAGGAAGGAGAAAGATAGAGAGGGAAGGAAGGAGGGAGGGAGGAAGGGAGGGAGGGAGGGAGGGAGGGAGGGAGGGAGGGAGGAAGGAAGGAAGGAAGGAAGGAAGGAGAAAGATAGAGAGGGAAGGAAGGAGGGAGGGAGGAGGGAAGGAAGGAAGGAAGGAAGGAGAAAGATAGAGAGGGAAGGAAGGAGGGAGAGAGAGAGGGAGGGAGGAAGGAAGGAGGGGAGGAGGAGGGGAGGGGGAAGATGTTTGTTAGACAGACAGACAGACAGACAGACAGACAGACAGATAGATAGATAGATAGATAGATAGATAGATAGATAGATAGGCAGGCAGGCAGGCAAGCAAAGACTGGAAGTAGGGAGAGATATTAGAGAAAGAGACAATATACAGAGAGAGATATGATGATGATGATGTCAGATAGATATATCCATCTGTTATACACTATATCTCTATGTAAATATATCTATAGATTTGTGTACCATTTGCTAGAATAATCTTACCTTGTTCTTTTCAAATCAAGTTAAGTACAGTCCTCCCTGGCTTGCTAGATTATACTCCGGTGACAAAGTCTGTATTTTGCACGCAACGTATGCAAAGGAATTAAACATTAGTGTTGCAAACTTCTTTACAAAGGCAGACATTGTGTCGCCACAGGTGTTTGGTTGTACAAGGAAAGTAAACACTTATCTGCCATGGGAGCATAGGGAATAACTGAAAGCAGCATTTTAATGAACATCGCTTGATACAAGTTTTTTTGTTGGGGGGGAGGAGCTTAATAATGCAAAATGGCTGCCATAATCTTTGAAGATGCCCATCAGACCGCTGTTAAAAAAATTTCCTGCTGTTAAATTCCGTTATCCCTTTGTGGACGATCAAGCTGATTGATCATGTATATATATTATCTCTGACAGGATAGTAGGGAATGGAAGGAGCTGAAGAAACTTCTTGGATGAGAAGCGAAATGTCTTCAAAAGAAAAAAACAAGGAAATCCAATTGCCTCCTGAAAAAGCACCTTTGGGACAACTTTGACCTGGATGACTGAGAATCTCTACAGACTTTCAGCTATACAATTTGGGGTGAACACCTTTTGAATGGCATGGGAGTAGGGATGGATTTCCAGAGGAAAAAAATTGCAGACTACAGGAACCAGGAGCACCACTCAGGTGACTTCGAGGTTGCAGATAAACCTCCAAGTGCTTCAAGGACACTCTAAAAAGATGCAAATGACCAGCTGTTTGCAAGGAATATCAATCCTTCCATTCCCCACTATCATGTCAGAGCTGAAGGAGCTTCTTGAGTGAGAAGTGAAACGTCTTCAAAAGAAAAGAAAAAAAACCCAAGGAAGTCCAGTTGCCTCCTGAAAAATCACCTTTGGGACTTCATGTCCTTGATTTTTTAAAGTCCACTAGATAGAAGCCCCACCCCCACCCCTGAGAAGACTGTCCTTCTAGGACAGAAAAACCATACAGAACTTAATGAGCGAGGTTGGTAAGGCTCTCTGAAGACAACGTTAAGGTCTCAGGGATGGACTTGGGAGCTAATTGGAAAAGAAAGTTTCTTTTTTTAAAGAAGTTCCTGGGTATAAACAGTGGAACTGTCATCGCCTCCTACTACGCAATTCAGGAGCCATCTGGCTGTTTGCTGTTGGCACCAAAGACAAGCCAGCACATCCTTTGGTCAGCTCCAGGAGAGCCCTTCTGATGTCCCAAACACAAGGAAGACTTGTTGCTGACATCCCTTCTACTTCCTTAATAAACACATTACAGTTTGTTTGCCGCAAGCGAGCCAAAATTGGAACTTCAGTTCAGAAGTGGCAATTTATAGCCTAGGTTAAAAAGGTAAATTGTGGGCTCCGGCCAAAATGGAGTGCGGTGAAAAGAGGAACTTCGAAACAAGCCAGGAGAGAAGGTTTTAGGATCTAGAAATATTTACACACAGAATACAGCAATCATTGCAGAGCCAGGAAGTCTAGTCCAAAACCAACCTATTATTTGGAGTATTTATATCGGCATAAAAAATGGATTCTGTCTACTCCAAGTTTACATTTTGTTTTCTATCTTGAGTACTGAACAAACACCATGGCAATTGTAAACTCTAATGTCTGCTCATTATGTGCACACAGAGGTATGATTTGAGTTGCTGACCTAATGTTATGCTCTCTTAAAGATATAGATATAGATATATATAAAATGCATTAGGCTCCTGTTATGCTGCCTTAATTAAGGATAACTACATGGTTCTCCCAGAGCCACACATGGTGGATTAAGAAGCAGGAGGAACAAGCCTATTTCAGACCTTGTTTTCTGGAAGGTCAGGGATTAAAAATAATAATTAAAAATGTGTGTGGCGACTGGAGACTTCAGCAGTATCCACATTCGATTCCGATTTGGCAATTTGGGACACGGAATTACTGACCATGATTTCTATGGGGCTACAATTTTTAAAAAGCTATGGAGGAATCACAGGAGGAGAGGCGTGACATCAACGAACTGGTGACATTGCCAACAGCTTGGGTGGAAGCTACGTATTGAGTGACTTCGCAACGATGAACATGCCCTTGGAGTACTCATTTCTAAAGATCTAAGTGCCAAAGCCCACTGTAACAACATTGCCAAAAAGGCATTAAGAGTTGTTAACCTAATCTTGCGTAACTTCTTCTCTGGTAATATAGTACTACTAACTAGAGCATACAAAACATTTGCTAGACCAATTCTCGAATACAGCTCATCTGTCTGGAACCCGCACTGCATATCAGACATAAATACAATTGAAAGAGTCCAGAGATATTTTACAAAAAGCGACCTCCATTCCTCTACCCGCAATTTATGTCACCAGACTTCGAATTTTGGGCTGAGACAACTTAGAACTACACCGACTTTGGTCTGACCTAAGTGTAGTACATAAAATTATCTGCCACAATGTCCTACCTGTCAACAACTACTTCAGCTTCAACCACAACAATACATGAGCAAATAATAGATACAAACTCAAGGTAAACCGCTCCAAACTCAATTGCAGAAATATGACTTCAGTAACAGAGTGGTCAATGCCTGGAATGCACTACCTGACTCTGTGGTTTCATCCCCCAACCCCCAAAACTTTAACCTTATACTGTCTACTGTTGACTTCACCCTAAGGGCCTGGTGGCTCAGCAGACTGATAGCATTGTGATTAACACCAGCTGTCTGCAATTACTGTAAGTTCGAATCTCACCCGGCTCAAGGTTGACTCAGCCTTCCATCCTTTCTAAGGTAGGTAAATTGAGGACCCAGTTTGTGGGGGCAATAAGGTGACTTTGTATAAATATACAAAAGTATGAAGGCTATTGCTTAACGCATTGTAAGCCGCCCTGAGTCTCCGGAGAAGGGAGGCATATAAATCAAATTAAAAAGAGAGAGAGAGAGAGATCTGTAAGGGGCATGCATAAGTTTACCAGTGTGTCTACCGTCCCTGTCCTAATAATATTCCTTTTTATTCTTACTCTTTTCATGTATTCAAATTATGTTTATACTTTTACCTGTTATCTTATATATGCTTGACAAATAAATAAATAAAATAAAAATAAATAAGTTTCTCCACAAACCTTCACCATTCTCACCTTGCAGCTTCCATTCCCGAAATATCTCAGTCAAAGGGTCCAGTTTGGGAGGTGCCAGGTGGGGAAAGGTATTTTTTACTGGGATCAGAAATTTACCTATTAAAGGAAAAAAAAGTCTACATGTGTAAAAGGGATACCATGCAATAGCAGTCCAACTATTCATTAGTTGCTTCATTCAGATTTATCTCCATGGCTAGTACAGTGTTATTTTGATACTCAACTGCTTTGAAACTCATCGAATTTGGTACTCAATGCATTTTGATGAGAAAATTTTATCCCAGTGCTCATCATTTGTTTGGTACTCAACACATAAGCTATAATGTGTCAATGTCAACTGCCTTGTGACTCACTATTTTATTCCTTATGGGAAAAATTTGTTTGGTACTTATCCTTTCTGGTATTCAACGGATGGAAAATAATCCAATTATGTTATTCTGGTATTCTGTTATTATTAATACTTTACTGGAAATGCTAGCATTGATCCAGCAACAGGATCTAGAGAGGGAGAACACAGTTCCTTGGAGTGAATGATCGACAATCACATCTCATCCTGGATCTAGGGACCCTGGTGAGGGGAATTGACTCCTAGACCTCTGTCTCAGGGATGGGCTTCAAATATTTTAGCAAGAGATTCTCAGCCTGGTTGCTGGGTGGACGTGGCCATGGTGGGTGTGGCCCAGAGGTGGGTTTCAGGAGGTTCTGATCAGTTCTGGAGAACCGGTAGTGGAAATTTTGAGTAGTTTGGAGAACCGGTAGTAAAAATTCTGACTGGCCCCACCCCATCTATTCTCTGCCTCCCAAGTCCCAGCTAATCGGGAGGAAATGGGGATTTTGAGTAACCTTCCCCTGGAGTGGGGTGGGAATGGAGATCTTACAATATCCTTCCCCTGCCACGCCCACCAAGCCATACCACACCCACCAAGCCACTGCCACAGAACTGGTAGTAAAAAAATTTGAAACCCACCACTGGCATGGCCTAGTCAGCCTCCTGCACCATGGCGGGGGGGGGGCGTTTTTGCCCTCCCCGGGCTCCGGAGGCTTTTCTCGAGTCTCCGGGAGGGCGAAAATGGCCTCCCCAGACTCCAGAGGCCCTCTGGAGGCCAGAAACAGGCCTGTTTCCAGCCTTCCCAAACTTCTGGTAGGCTGGTTTTTCGCCCTCGCCGAGCCTCCGCGTGCACCCTGCACTTACCCGCATCCAAAACGGGCCATGTGCGAACTCCTGGGAGGGGATGGGGGGCAGCCAGGAGTGGGATTTGGGGGTTCTCCGAACTGCACAGAATCTTAGCTAGAGGTTCTCCCGAACCCCTGTGAACCCCCAGCAGCCCACCCCTGCTCTCTATAATCCATTCAGGACAGGCCCTGGGCTGCCTTCTCTCAGCTGACTTCCGTTTTCTTTTACACTAAGCCACACAACTGAAAGGAGTGGCCTTCAGAAGGACACCCCCATAAAATACGGCAGGTCAGAATGGCAAACGGATCAAATGAAAGCAACCTGAACCAAGCTGGAAATGAAATGTGCGTACACAATAAATAAAGAGGGAGCGGGAAGCTTCCACTGCTTGTGAATTATGTACGAAATCACCAGCTCCGGCTGTTCCCAGCATCCCAAGGACATCAGCTTAGCTAGAAAACCAGAGCTTGCCTTAGAAGAGTGGAATAAAATGAATTCACTTAGAAAAGAGAGGCCGAGATAGGTGCCTTCTATTTATTTGCAAAAAGGCAAATAAATCACGGAACTTTTTTTTTTCCTCTTTCTTTCTTTCCATCGGAAAAGAAAGAGAAATATCTACACACCTCCTCTAAAAATGCCAAGGATGCTGAAGATAAAATGGATGAGACGGGTTTCAAGAAAAGAGTGAGTTTTCAAAGAAGAAATGGATTTATACAGATATGTTTTTTTTACAGATCAGGGTGGAATAAGCATAACAAATGCACACAAAATGGAACTGCGTGAAAGAAAAATATCCTGCCATCTTTAGCAGAAAGAAAACAGACGCGAGGGGTTTGTGTTTTCATTGCGCCTTCAGTTTAAAATGGAAAAATAAAGGTTCAATCTTCAGTCTGCATCAGTTTCACAGTAATTATTATCGCTCACAATTTGGTTCTTTTTCCTACTAATAATCTTCTCTTACATACTTTTATACATATACGTGCAGGCACACAACGCAAATGAAAAACCCTTCATTAAACCTTTAATCAAAGAGATATTGGACACACTTGAATTGCTGAAAACCTGTTCCAACTTTTTAAAGACTTTGAAATTGAGCAGACAATTGAATCTCAATCTTATATTATTAGTTTGCAAACAGCACCCCAGACCATTTAATACGATGCAGGAATTCTAAAAGATTTTATCCCCCAAATACTCCATGGTCACTTATAAAATTAAGCCATAAATGTCACAGGAGCGGGTATCACAGCTATAATGGAACTATGGAAAGCTAAAATAAAGGTTTTCCTGCTCATAATCCTTACAGTCATCCTTAATTTTCCACCAACAGCATTCACCCAGTAATAAAATACTTTGGAGATCTCTCCTGCCCACAAAATAAGAATATAAATCTTTACCTTCGTTCTGTACCACATCTGTAAGGATATTTCCAAGAAATGCATCTGGGGTCATTCATGCTAGAAGGAAGGAAGCTTCCCATGTTTTGATTCCTTACCATCCTCCAGATGTTGCTAGAAGGTCTTCAGCTTTGTCCCAGTGCTGACCACACGTTGGTCCTGCTTGGATACATGTTTTTGTGGAAACAGCCCTGTGATCCCACCAGGTCAAACTCTTCCCTTGCGTTCTTCTCCAGATCCATGGTGGATGGAGAGCCCAGAATTGCAGAGTCAACCATTCAATTCCCACAGAAGTGCTTGGAGAGAGATTGCTAAGAATAAATTTGAGAGCATCTGATTGATGCTTCGATTCTTCGGTCATTTCCCTTTAACCCAAAATTCCAACTTTTGAAGAATTCAGGTGTGAAGTCTTTGCTTTTCCACTCAGATGACTTAACTTAGAAGGGTCCTTTATTTTAGAAGGATGTTGTCCACTGAGGCTCTTGACAAAATCCAAACTGTCTCCCATTGTTCATCCATGAAAATGCTTATAATGTTGCACATTTTCAACTGACAGCCATAAAGAAGAAAAGGCTTCTTTGCTACAAGCTAAGAAATAGGGGGAGGGGGAGAGAAGAAAGGAAGGAAAGAAGGAAGGAAGGAGTGGGGAGGAATCTCTCCTTCTCCCCTTCCCTTGAAGATCCCATTTTCACATTATTCAGGCTTCATTATGCTGAATCAATATTCGTTTAGTCACTGCAGTTATTGACATATTTTAAAATAAAAGTATACCCTTCAGCTACTGCAGTCATTACAGGTAATTTGTCTTGTCAGGGAGTAGGGAATATTATCTCGGCGTCTTTCAGAAGCCGACAGCCCATGGAAAGACATCCCCATGGTTACAACTGTAAATAATTTTCAGGCAAAAATATTGAAAAATCAATGGTTGTTTCCTGCAATCTGTCACAAACAAATCAATCATCATTCCCCCCTCATCGCCAGCCGAGTGGAGATTCAGAGGAGATGAGTGAACAGGTGTAATTCTTGCCCAGTATCTCATATTTCAGAGAAGAAAGGATGGTGGGGGAAAGAAAATCACGGCACATAATGGTGTCATCATTTAAACACTTAGCAGGCCCCAGCTACTGTCTCCATCACTCACAGCTCCAAACTGGGCAAGAGGCAACAGCTTTAGCTACACAAACAAAGTGGCCATTGCAAATGCTTGCGGAATTAAGTCGGCGTTGTCCGATTGGGCTTACGGTCTCTCGGCTGCAGCTCCCAGCTTCTAGCCAATCAATAATGATTTGAGTCCCTATAAATTCGCCTCTGAAGATGGATTGTGCTCGGTAATGTAATCAGGCTTGAGGTTGGATGCAGACAGAGGCAGGCAGGCTGGCGTTCACATTGGGGCAATCTGGCGTTTTACCTTCACTTCGTAACCTGCTTCCAATTTGCAGACTCTGAAGAGAGAGAGAGAGAGAGAAAGAGAGAGAGAGGGAGGGAGGGAGGGAGGGAGAGAGAGAGGGAGAGAGAGAGAGAGAGAGAGAGAGAGAGAGAGAGAGAGAGAGAAGAAAGAAAGAAAGAAAGAAAGAAAGAAAGAAAGAAAGAAAGAAAGAAAGAAAGAAAGAAAGAAAGGGGAAGGGAAATTCCTAACTCACGTTTGCTCTGGTGGTGCCCCATTTCACCAACAAGCTTGCATCAGGCACTTGAAGGCTAGTAGAATTTAAGGTTGAGGGCTATAAAGATGATAGGCAGGCCCAGCAGAAGAAGTATGTTGAAGGTCTCATCTGCTAAGAAGCTACCACTGATGGGACCCCGCCAATGGGCCTTTTCTGCTGTTTTACCCCACCCTGTGGAACATCACCCCCATCCCTGAGATGAGACTGGCCCCATCCCTGATGTCCTCTCAGAAGTCCCTCAAAAGCTGGCTGTGTCCACAGGCTTCAGGGTGTCAAGAAAATGTTGGTTTTTAGTGGAGTGGCTTCATTGCTCATACAGTAGCTCCTAATGCTTCCTCCTGGCTTTTTAAAAATAATATGAATGGTTTAAATTGTGGAATGTTTCTTTTTAATCTTGTCATGTTATGGATAGATAGATAGAGTGAATGAATGAATGAATGAATGGGGAGATAGATGGATAGAGACAGATGGATGGATGGATAGATGGATGGATGATGGAAGGATGGAGGATAGATGGAGGACAGATGTTAGAAGATAAGAGAGAGAGAGAGAGAGAGAGAGAGAGAGAAGATAGAGAGAGAGAGAGACAGAGAGAGAGATGAGAGAGGCAGGCAGGCAGGCAGGCAGGCAGGCAGGCAGGCAGGCAGGCAGGCAGGCAGGCAGACAGAAAATTATGTACTGAATGCTAAAAAAAAAATGAGAAAGACTTTATCTTTCTATGGATTCTTTCACTCTTTACCAAAGGGGGAACCTATAGAGGCAAAAGGCAAACCCTTCTTTTAGACTTGCCCTTAGCAAAACATGCTATATCATAGTAATTTAGACATTTTTCTTTGGCCTGTCCTTCCAGAGGTATCCCAAAGCTGCAAAATGTTCGTAAAGCCACCCAGAGTTTCCCTCAGACGAGAGATGGGCGGCATGCAAGTCTAATCCATAAACAAACGAACAAAATGGCCGTCACCGTGCTGTGATTTGAAAAGTATTTTTCTTGAGAATGCTTGCGAGCACCTATTAAAGGGGACGGGCTTCCATCATGACACCACCCCCTCAGCCCCTTTTCTCTTCCCCTTTCTCAATATCTATATCCTTTCATTTCACAAAGAAAATCTCAGTGTTGCCAGGTTGTGTATTTGGAGACCATTAGAATGGTTTACGTCATCATTAGAATTATATCTGTTGGGAATAATACCAGAGGGTTACGATAAAGGGACCCACGTATTTAGTTTTACCTATACTGACAACGGCAAGGATTATATTTGCTAAATACTGGAAAAATGAAAACACTCCACCAGATGGAGAAGCGATTCGGAAAATTTTAGAATATGCTGAAATGGATAGATTAACTTTTAAAATTAAAGATAAAGAAGACTCCAAATACTACCGGATATGGAACAGTTTTTTATGAGTGGATAGAGAAAATAGGTAGGAATTAAGAGGAAAAAAGACTATGAATGTATTAAAATAGAGATGGTTTTCAACGATAAGTATGATAATCTACAAAATGTAAATAGATATAAGAAAACCCAATTTAAACTATTTGGTTAAACTATTACAATTATATACTACTACTAATAATAACTTTATTGTCATTGTACATGTATACACAGTATACCCATACAACGAAATTCACTTAACACTCAAAGACCAGGTCCAACACACATAACAATCCCCAAACACACTCCCACCCACCACAATTCCCCACCCCTAAACCACCCAAACATCCACACAACAGACCAAGTAATACTGTCCAACAGCTCACTGATGGTGGCCCTTTAGTTCATTGTTGAGTGCAATTATAGTTCTGGGATAAATATATATCTAATATCTAATACAAGTGTTATCATATTATAGTTACTGTTACTGTTACTAGTTATGAGTTCCTGTGTTAATATCTTTTTTTTATTCTGGTCTTTGTTTGTGAAACTGACATACCCTGCATTCATACACTATATTCAAAAATGCTTATAAATAATATATATATATATATATATATATGTATACAAAAAAAAAGAATTGTTTACCTCTGGTTGAATGTGATGCATGCTATTTCTTTATCATCCTTATTCTGTTTGGTGGAGGGGATCTTTTCTTTTCCTTTCTCTTTTGAAGCAGTCGTTTTAAATATTGGTTCTCTTTTCTAACTTCTCTTTTTAATGATTGTGTTCACTGTTAGGAGTGCTTTGGAAGCAGAAAAGCGGAAAAAGATTTTTTTTTCCTTTAAAAAAAATAGAATCAATAAATAAACAAAACCTGTTTGGCCTCCACTAGATGAAGCTGAATACTAAGCAATGCTAAAAAGCATTAGGTGGCTCTCTTGTCTTCAACATAAACCGTGTTTTTCATCTGTTTCCATCCATTTGACAGGTTGTCTGATGCTATTTCCACAGAGGATTCAGCTCAGCCTTGCTAGACTCTCTGGAAGAGAAGAGAAGAGAAGAGAAGAGAAGAGAAGAGAAGAGAAGAGAAGAGAAGAGAAGAGAAGAGAAGAGAAGAGAAGAGAAGAGAAAGATTAAAAGCTAATGGGTGAACCCACAACCACAACAAACCTACTGTGAAAATTATGGACAACTGAAGATACAATGCTGGGATGGCGATGCCTCAAGCATCGTCTTCCAATTGGTTTTTGAAAATTCAGCTGTTCCTAACCAGCCCTCAAAAAACTATCTGCATTCAAGTAATTTTGCCAACCGGCAACAGGAGAAATAAAAGAAAAGGCAAAAGGGTGTGTCCCACTTTACAAGGGAAAAATGTGGCTACCGAGAAGTGGGGGGAAGAAGAAAATGCTCTCCAATGCTCCCTCAAGATGATCTAAAGAACTTTCTAAAGAACCCCTCATTTGATCACTTTCAGATGGAGCAGCTTGGTTAACCAGAAAAACGTTCACCCCAAAGGAGGAGGATTAACCTAAGAAAAGAGAAACACCATTTAGTCCATAGAAGTTAGGCGGTTATAATAAATTTATCATGACAATAATATTTTATAAGTATCTTATTATTATCGTCATGATAAATTTATTATAACCACCTAACCTCTATGGACTAAATCAGGGGAGTCAAACTGGATTTCTTTGAGGGCTGGATCAGCATTATAGTTCTCCTCTGCGGGCTGGCGGGGAGGTGGAGATGGGGGAGACAGGATGGATGCCTCCTACAGCACCCTGCCGGCCAAAATGGGGCATGGGGAGTCCACGCGTGGCCCCTCTGTGCCTCATTTTCACCCTCTGCTGGCTGTTTTGGAGCCCATTTTCAGCCCAATTTTCAGCCCGTTTTTTGGCCCATTTTCAGCTGGCAGAGTGCTGCAGGAGGCCATGGAGGGTGAAAATGAGGTGCCCCCCCCACACACAGCCTGTTTTAGGTGCCAGAGGCACTGCGGCCAGTTCTTTGATATTTCCAGCCCCACGGGCCGGATTTAAGCACCCCATAGGCCCAATGCGGCCCGCGGGCCTTGAGTTTGACACCCCTGGACTAAATAGTATTTATGAGAGGTTCTCATGTTTTTCGTGGAGAAGTCAAGTGATACTGACATAATTCTTCCATGCAAAATAGAGTGTTACGACAGGAGAGTTATACATACATCTTTAACTCCTGCGTAATTGAAGCAACTCAACCGGCTAAGTCTATTTTCTTCCAGTTAAAACAATAGAAATACACAAACACACACACACACACACATACACACACGCACACCCCAATTATTTGGAAAAGATTTGCCAGAAATTAAAAAGATAAATATTCCTCGAAACTTCAACCCTGCCCCAAAAGTTCAGCTCTACCTAAACTTCTTACCACATCTCTTTATTGATACAAATAGCACCTCCATTGATTGCATTTGTATTGTTTGCTGGTTTGTTTCCAGACTTGTTTTCAAAATAGCTCTTGCTATCCACCTTTCCTGAAACCACAAGCGCTGGAAAAAAAAATATTTTCTTACTCAGAAATTACTACCTAGATTTCAATATGGTTGAGCTTGCAAGGCTGACCTTTAAAAGCAAACATGGTTTGTGTGGAGAACCGAGGTCCACAGGAAACTCAAAATAAAACCTTCTCCATTGCCACACCTAGACTGTGGAATTTTGTACCCAGGGAGAATCCTCCGGCACCCTAAGAACTTCAATCAGACTACAGCTGGAAGGGACCTTGGAGGTCTTCTAGTCCAACCCCCTGCTTAGGCAGGAAACCCTACACCACTTCAGACCAATGGTTATCCAACATCTTCTTAAAAACTTCCAGTGTTGGAGCATTCGCAACTTCTGGAGGCAAGTTGTTCCACTGATTAATTGTTCTCACTGTCAGGAAATTCCTCCTTTATTTGCAAGTATCTAATTTATTTACAAGTGTCTAAAGTCGTAACTCTTGCCTGGCTCATTTCTCCACAAGATTTGGAATACCACCGTTCATCTCATGATGATGATTTGTCGGTGGTTTAGATGTTATTATCCTGAGTTTTTATACCGAATTTCAACCCCCCCCCACCCCCCCTTGGGCGTGTTTGTTTAAATTGACTGCAGCTCAGTGGCCTAATTTGCTCAGATCGTTTTTTGAGATATGGTATCTCATGGGTTGGAAGATTCCTTTGAGAAGAAAGGCTTTCGACAGCCCAACATCATCAACGACATTCCTAAGGAGACATGGCCGATGCCAACGCTGCCGTCTTTCAGGTGTGCCTGGCCAAAAAACCTAAACCAAATCAACACCAACACCCACATACTTCTTAATTATTATCTGTACTTGTTTCAAGGTATTTTAAACTGGTTCTAGCGTCTGAGATGGGGATTCGTGCCACTTTTAACGGCTCATCTCTTTTGCCAAGTCAAAATGAGTAATTTATTCCTCCACAGAGTGTGCCAGAACATGCCCTCTGCTTCTCCTGAAAATTTCTCTTTCCTCTGTGAAAGAGGATTCTGTATTGTCACCCTTATTCTTGTGGGGGGGAAGGGGGAGCTTAGAGATTGCGTAGAATCCCTTTGGGTTGGGTTTCTAAGTTTATTCTTTTTTTTTCCCCATGAAAGAGGATTCGGTATTGTCTTGGAGTGCCTAAGAGAATCCCTTTTGGGTTGTGTTTTTAAGTTTATTATTTTGCCGGGAAACAGCAGATTGTCTGTCTGTCTGTCTGTCTGTCTGTCTGTCTGTCTGTCTGTCTGTCTCATCCATCTATTATCATTCCATCTGTCTGTCTGTCTGTCTGTCTGTCTCATCCATCTATTATCATTCCGTCCATCTGTCTGTCTGTCTGTCTCATCCATCTATTATCATTCCGTCTGTCTGTCTGTCTGTCTGTCTGTCTGTCTGTCTGTCTGTCTGTCTGTCTGTCTGTCTATCTATCTATCTATCTATCTATCTATCTATCTATCTATCTACCGTGTTTTCCTGAAAATAAGACCCTGTCTTATATTTTTTTGAACCCTGAAATAAGTGCTTGGCCTTATTGCTATGCACATAAAAGCCTGATTGGGTTTATTATCAGGGGATGTCTTATTTTGGGGAAAACAGGATATCTATCTATCTATCTATCTATCTATCTATCTATCTATCTATCTATCTATTATCTATCTATCGCTCTATCTATTGCTCTATCATCTATCTATCTATCACTCTATCTATCGCTCTATCATCTATCTATCTATCTATCTATCTATCTATCTATCTATCGCTCTATCGCTCTATCTATTGCTCTATCATCTATCTATCTATCTATCACTCTATCTATCTATCTATCATCTATCTATCTATCTATCTATCTATCTATCTATCTATCTATCGCTCTATCTCATCCATCTCATCTATCTGTCTTCTATCTATCTATCTGTCATTTCAAGGGATATGTTCCTCCATCCATCTGCAGCCTCCTTGCTGATCTACTTCTCAATCTGGAAAGATCCCTTAGAGATGGTCCTTCTAGGTTTTTTCTCAACAGGAAAGTCAAAAACCAATATGGCTGCCGAAGATATTTTTCTGCAATGAATGATGGGACATTCAGCCCTGGGTCACCCCTATGGATAAAACAACTGCTGAGTGCCATTTTCTACCTTGAGAATGGCATCAAAATATCCATGGGGAGCACCAGAGAAAAGCCACCAAAGGAATGTAGGGCACAGCAAGTATCAGGGCTACCACCCTGCAGACAATTAATATTCATAAAACGATCACGTCCAGGCACCTCCCTGAGATCTAATTTTTCTGTTTGCAGGGGAAGGCTTGTGTCAAGAAAGCCAGTTTCCTAAATGAGATGCCATCTGGGGTGAGACAGTCTAGACAGGGTTTGCCTCCTGAGGGAGAAAGAGATTTCGGGTCCTTCCAGTACAAACACAGACCTCGACGCAACCTCAGCATCTCTGGATCGCAACTCAACATTCGGGACATCCTGCTCAAAATTCCCGTCTGTCAAATTAAAGACACGTTTATGGTGGAAACCAAGAGATGGAGTTGGGAAGGCCATGGCTAGAGGGCAGGGTTTCGTCTAGAAGACATGGGTTCAGCTTTCCTGGAAGTTATTAACGCTGTGGGTGGCCATAGGGCAGAGGGGAAAATTCACACGCTTCTTTGTTGTAGCAGACAAGTTGATGTTGGAACTGTATCAATCTCCTGAGGAATCCCTCTCTACTTTTCCCATAGTGGGAGAGGGGAAGGAAGGCTGGGCAGGAAGGGTGAGCATAGGAAGCCACAAAATCACATTTTTTCAAAACAGGTACATGACTCTGGGACAGGAAACAGGCCCATTTTCGCCCTCCATGAGCCTTTGAGAGGCCCGTTTTCCACCTCCCTGGACTCCACGCGCCCTCTGCACTTACCTGGGATCCAAAACGGGCTGCGTGGGGATTCCTGGGAGGGGAGAGGTGGGGTGGACGGAGGCCAGCCAGTCACCAGAACTACTGGTTCGCTGAACTGGACGTAAAATTTACACCCGGTTTTCCAGAACCGGCCTGAACCGGCTGAATCCCACCTCTGTAACCGTCATAAATGAGAGTTAATTGTCAAGCAACCAAATGTACATCATGTGACCTGCAATGGTCATAACTGTGAAAAATGGTCCTAACTCTCTTTTTTTTTCACCATTGTTGTAACTTTGAACTAAACGAACTGTTGTAAATTGAGAATTACCTGCATAAGTCTCAATGCTACTGCTATTAATAACCAGCATCGTTAGCAATGGAAACTCTGGCCCTGACTGTGGTCGTAAATCGGGGACTACCTAGCCAGTCCAACCCTTATCGTGAAGATGCCGACATGCTACCCTGAAAATGTTTGGCAAAAAAAGAAGAGGGAGTCAAGCTATTCTCCAAAGCACCTGAAGGCAGAACAAGAAACAGAGGATGGAAACTAATCAAGGAGAGAAGCAACCTAGAACTAAGGAGAAACTTCCCAACAGTGAGAACAATTAACCCGTGGAACAGCTTGCCACCAGACGTTTTGGGTGCTCCAACACTGGAAGTTTTTAAGAAGAGATTGGACAACCATTTGCCTGAAATGGTATAGTGTTTCCTGTCTAAGCAGGGGGTTGGACTAGAAGACCTCCAAGGTCCCTTCCAACTCTGTTATTCTCTTATTCTGAGTCAACCTATTTTCCAAAGCATTAGGAAGTCAAGACAAGAAACGATGGATGGAAACTAATCAAGGAGAGAAGCAACCTAGAACTAAGGAGAAATTTCCTGACAGTGAGAACAATTAACCCGTGGAACAGCTTGCCACCAGAAGTTTTGGGTGCTCCAACACTGGAAGTTTTTAAGAAGAGATTGGACAATCATTTGTCTGGAATGATGTAGTAGGGTTTCCTGCCTAAGCAGGGGGTTGGACTAGAAGACCTCCAAGGTCCCTTCCAACTCTGTTATTCTCTTATTCTGAGTCAACCTATTTTCCAAAGCATTAGGAAGTCAAGACAAGAAACGATGGATGGAAACTAATCAAGGAGAGAAGCAACCTAGAACTAAGGAGAAATTTCCTGACAGTGAGAACAATTAACCCGTGGAACAGCTTGCCACCAGACGTTTTGGGTGCTCCAACACTGGAAGTTTTTAAGAAGAGATTGGACAACCATTTGTCTGAAATGGTATAGTGTTTCCTGTCTAAGCAGGGGGTTGGACTAGAAGACCTCCAAGGTCCCTTCCAAGTCTGTTATTCTAAATACTTCTTTAAAAAAAAAAAAAACAGTGAGAAAAACACCAATTCAAAACCGTGATCAATTTCCACCTCAATTCAATTCAATTCAAATCTTTATTGTCAGGGTACAACATATGTACAATGAGATTGGTTGAGCTCTCTCAGCGCACACACCAACACAACACAATACAACTCATCTATTTCGAGAGGGAAGAAAACTTCCCAAGCATGGTATTTATGGTTTATCATGGTTTATCAAAGCGATCTGTGGAAGCAACAACCTATAGCATCTAGGTGGGGAAAAAAACTTCCCCATCAAACTTCCCCCTTTCCTTTAATCAGCTGGAGCCCAACAGCCCCACGAAAAGGAGATTAGATCTGGGTCTTTTCTCTCTGTGGGCCTTGGGTTAAAAAAAATAAAATACATTGCCTTCCCAAGTACATCTCACTCCAGCCTGGTCACGCACACAATCTATCAATGTGCAGATAAAGCATTAAAAAAAAAAGAGAGAGTGCGCGCGCGAGAGAGATTTTGAAGAAATGCATTTTGCAGTTTGATGCAAAACAGAGGTGACAACCACAGCGGAGCAGGCTTTGACTAAATCGTTCAGTACTTCAAAAAATTATCTACCAGGCTTTCAAAAGCTGGCATTGCGGGAGGCGAGGAGATCTGTGGCCAAAGCAAAGGGGCAAAAGATGTTTACACAGGTAGTCCTCGACTTACGACCACCGCAATTCAGCCTCAGATTTCTGTTGCTAAGCGAGGCGTTGGTTCAGTGCGTTTTGCCTCCATTTTATGACCTTTCTTGCCCCAGATTTCTGTTGCTAAGCGAGACATTGGTGAGATGTTGGTTCCGTGAGTTTTGCCTCCATTTTACGACCTTTCTTGCCATGGTTGTTAAGTGAATTGCTACAGTTGATCAGTTAGTCACCCGGTTGTTAAGTGAATCAGGCTTCCCACAGTGACTTGGCTGGTCAGAAGTTTGCAAAAAGGGATCACAACACACACACACACACACCCCGACACAGCGACGGTCATCAATAGGAACCTGGTGCCAAGCGTCTGAATTTTTATCATGTGATCATGGGAATGCTGCAAAGGTCAGAACTGTGAAAAATGGTTGTAAGTCACAATGTCTCAGTGTCATTGCCACTTCAAACGGTTGCTAAACGAAGTGTCGTAAGTGGAGAACTACCTGTATATGCACACCCCTGTACCTGCCAGACTTCATTTCAAGAGCCTGAGTTACGGAGTTTGCAAACTTAACCATTTATTCGTTTAAACATAAAGCACCCAAACAGAATGGTGAGATAATAATCCTCTTACCTTTTCCCAAGTCACCAAGTAAATGGAAGCCCTTCCGAGACATTTCTACCTTCTGTTGTAGGAAGAAAGAGGCAAGAAACAAATTAAGTTATTCGTCGGAATTTCTTTCTCCCTGTGTGTGTGTCTCTCTCTCTCATGCGCGAGGCATTTTTAAATACACTAAAAATATCGCAAAAGAATTTTTTTTAAAAAATAATATTTATTCAACTTCCAAAGATTAAAATACACAGTACAAAAAAGAAACATAATACACAAAAAAGCAAGAATAAAACACAAACACACACACAAAAACAAAAAATATAAACAACCAAAAACCAACATATTGAAATTTCAATACTAATAACAATTACTTAATATGGAATAAATGGTATTCCTGGTTGGCTAGAGTAAACATAAAACTTAAGGGATGTTTTTGTTACGAATAGAAGTCAAGATAAGTTAGATGAAGATGTAAGTTTAAGATACAGATATTTAGAAGTAGAATTTGTGTAAAGAGGTTAAATAGGCTGGAGATACCGATGCAGAAAAGTTGTTATTAGCATTGAAATTTTGATATGCAAAAGGATTTCTAATTTAATGACCCAGATACAGAGCTGTGAATTATGATAGAAGCTTTTTTAGAGATGGGGAGTGAAAAGAAAGTGGGAGTTTTTTTAAAAAAAATGACCAATAATTGTACCACTTACCTTTTAAAAACTGATCAAAGGGCACACCTGTGTGGATTGAGTGTGTAAGAATGGCAAGAAATGTGGTGTATTTCTGGAAACATGCCATTTTGTGCATGTTTCCAGAAATGAAATCTTACACTATCTTTTTTTTTTTTACAGGATGTGAATTTTAGCTTTCTTTTAAACAACAGACGTTTTTGGAAATTAAGGAACACATTCTCACACATGGATGGGGAAAAATAATGATCTCTGGGGGGGAAAATTACTTTCCTCTTAAGATTCTGGAAGTTTGATTTAATTTAACCGGGTTTTCATTAACCACTTAATTTGGGAATTATAGACTTGTAAAAGTCATGAGGTTACTGCAAGTATATAACTATATGTGTGCAATAGCTATGCCAATGATGTACTAATACATATTTTCTCTGGTTATGCTTGTGTGTTAATCTGCAATGTCTATTG